>NW_026591086.1:45035766-45113772 GCF_907164565.1 Psammomys obesus
TATCTATCTATCTATCTATCTATCTATCTATCTATCTATCTATCTATTCATTTTACTTCCTGATTCCATCCCCCTCCCTCCTCTCCTCCCAGTCCCACATTCACACCTGCTCCTCTTTTTCCTATCTCTCCTTCCTCCCAAGAAGGGGAGGTCCCCCATTGTTACCAATTCACCCTGGTGTCTCAAGTCACAGCAGTACTAAGCACATCCTCTGCATGGGGAAGTGAAAAAGCAGTTCAGGTAGGAGAATGCAACTCAGCTATTGGTAACAGGTTCAAAAAGAGCCCCTACTCCTATTGTTAGGGGATCCACATGATGACAAAGGCGCACACTTGCTACATATGTGTAGGGGTTCTTGGTTTTGCCCATGTAAGCTGTTTGGTTAGTGATTCAGTCTCTTTGAGCCCCGATGTGCCCAGGATAGATTACTCTGCAGGTCTTATTGTAGTATCCTTGACCCCTTCAACTCCCTTTCTCCTTCCTCCCAATCTTCCACAGCACTCCCCAAATCAGCCCATTGATTGGCCTTTGGTTTTTGTGTGTAGCTCCATTAGCTACCTGATTGAGCCCCTCAGAAGACAGTTGTGCTAGACTTCTGTCTGTAAGAACAACAGAGTATCATTAATAGTTTCAGTGGTTAACCCTCTCCCATGGGATGGGCCTCAAGCTGGGCCAGTCACTGGTTTGCCATTCTCTCAATCTGTGTTCTATCTTTGCCCTACAATTCATATAAATAATGAGTTTTGGGGTCGAAGGTTTAATGCGTGGATTGCTGTCTCCTTGCCTTTGCTGGGAGGCCCACCGAGCTACAGGAGGTGACTACCTTTTGCTCCTTAACACCCATTGCTGGGAGTCTCAGTTAGGGTCGCTCCCATAGAAACCAGGAGCCTGCTCCACCCCAAAATTGTGCCCCTCACTGATTTCTATTCTCTCTTCCAGCTCTTCTCCCCACCCTTCCCCCTCTTTCCTCCCAACTGCTCCCCACTCCCTTTATCCTCCCCACCCCATCTCCTTCCATCTATTACAGATGTCTATTGTATTTCCTACTCTTAGTGAGATTCAAACATCTTCCTTTGGGGTTCTCCTTGGCTTCGTTGGGATTGTAGTATGGTTATCTTGTACTAAAGGGTTAATACCCCCTTACAAGTGAGGACATAACAAGTGTGTCATTCCAGGTATGGGTTACCTCATTCAGGATGATCTTTTCTACTTCCATTCATTTTCCTGAAATTTTCAATGTTTTCTTCTTTTTCATAGCTGAGTATTATTTCATTGTGTAAAAGTACCACATTTACTTCATCCATTCTTCAGTTGATAGACATCTGGATTGTTTCCAATTTCTGGCTATTACAAATAAAGCTGAAATGAATAGTTAAGCAACTGTCCATGTAGTATAATAGAGAAATTTTTGGGTATATGCCAAGGACTGATATAGCTGGATCTTGAGTAGATCTATTACCAATTTTCTGAGAAAACTTCAGATTGATTTCTAAAGTGGCTATACAAGTATGCACTCCCACAAGCAATGGAAGAGCGTTCACCTTGCTCCTCATTCTTGTCAGAGTGTGCCGTCACTTGAGATTTTTTTTTTTTAAATCTTAGCCACTCTGAGGGTTGTAAAATGGAATCTCAGAGTCATTTTGATTTGTATTTCCCTGATGACTAAGGATGTTGAACATTTCTTTAAGTGCTTCTTGGCCATTCAATATTCCTCTGTTGAGAATTCTGTTTAGCTCTGTAACCCATTTTAAAAAGGGTTATTTAGTTTGTTGGTGTTTAATTTCTTGAGATCTTTGTATATTTTGGATATCAGCCCTGTGTGAGATTGGTGAAGAACTTTTTCCAATTTGTAGCTGTTTTGTTCTATTGACAGTGTTCTTTGCTTTATAGAAGCCTTTCAGTTTCCTGAGATTCCACATATTAATTGTTGATCTTACAGCCTGAGCTGTTGATGTTCTATTCAGAAAATTGTCTCCTATGCCAATGATTACAAAGTTCTTTCTCAATAGTTCTTTTAAAAGACTTGGTGTATCTGTTTTTAGGTTGAGGTCTTTGATCCACTTGCACTTTAATTTTGTACAGTGTGATAAATATGGATCTGTGTTTTCTACATGTAGACATCCAGTTAGACCAGAAACACCTGTTGAAAATGCAATCTTTTTATTTTCACTGTATGATTTTGGATTATTTATCAAAAATCAAGTTATTGAAGAAGTGTGGCTTTATTTCTCAGTCTTCAATTCAACCACATTGACCAACCACGCTGTTTCTATTCCAATATCATGAGGATTATATCAGTGTTGCTTTGTAGCACATCTTAAATTCAGGTGTGGAGAGAGCTCAAGAAATTCTTTTGCTGTATGATTATTTTAGCTATTCTGAGGTTTTTTTCATATGAAGTTAAACACAGTTCTTTCAGGGTCTGTAAAGAACTGCGTTGGTACTTTGAAGTGGATTGCATCGAGTCTGCAGATTGCTTCTGATAAGATGGCCATGTTCACTGTGTTAATCCATGAGCATGGGGGATCTTTCCATCTTCTCATAACTTCTTCAGTTTTTTTTTTTCAGAGACCTATAAATTTTGTCATACAGTTTTCACTTGCTTGGTTAGAGTTACACCAAGATACTTCATATTACTGTGGCTATTGTAAGGGGTGTTGTTTCCCTCATTTCTTTCTCAGCCTGTTTCTCTTTTGTATATAGGAGGGCTACTGATTTTTTTGAGTTAATTTTGTATGCAGTCACTCTATACAGTTTAATAGCTCTAGAAGTTCCCTGGTAGAATTTTGGCGGTCACTTATATATAATATAATATCATCTGTAATAATTATACTTTTACTTCTTCCTTTCAAATTTGTATCCTCCTGATCTCCTTTAGTTGTTGTATTGCTCTAGTTAGAACTTCAAGTACTTTATTGAATAAATATGGAGAGAGAGGCCTGTCTTTTCTTGTTCCTGGTTTTAGTGGAATGCTTTATGCTTCTCTCCACTTAATTTGATGTTGGCTATTGGCTTGCTGTATATTGTCTTTATTGTGTTTAGGTATGTGCCTTGTATCCCTGATCTCTCCAAGTCTTTAAAATTGAATGTGTGTTATATATTGTCAAAGATTTTTTTCAGCATCTAGTGAGAAAATCATTTGTTTTTTTTTCTTTCAATTTGTTTATATAGTGGATTACACTGATAGATTTTCATATATTGAATTATCTCTATATCCCATGAAGCCTACTTTATCATGATGGATAATATCTTTAATATGTTCTTGGATTATGCTTACAAGTATTTTATTGAATATATTTTACATCAATGTTCATAAGGGAGATGGGTCTGAAGTTTTCTTTTTTTGTTGGGTCTTTGTGAGTTGTAGGTATCAGGGTGGCTGTGGCCTCAAAGAATGAGTTTGGCAATGTTTCTAATGTTTTTTGTTTTTGTATTTGTTTTTTTTTTTGTGTGTGTGTGTGTATAATAGTTTGAGGAATATTAATACTAGCAATACTAGCTAGTAGAATTGTCCACAAAACCATGTGGTCCTGGACATATTTTGGTTGAGAGACTTTTAATAACTTCTATTTCCTTAGGGTTTATAGGACACTTTAAATAGTTTACCTGATCTTGATTTTGTTTGGTAAGTGAACTCTGTATGGAAATTTGTCCATTTAATTTAGATCCTCAAATTTTGTAGAGTAATTTTTTGTAATAAGACCTAATGATCTTTGAAATTCCTTAGTGCATATTGTTCATGTCCTCCTTTTCCTTTCTGCTTTGGTTAATTGGGATACAATCACTCTGCCTTTAGTTAGTTTAGCTAAGGGCTTGTCTATCTTGCTGATTTTCTCAAAGAACCAGCTCTTGCTTTCCTTAATTCTTTGTGTTGCTCTCTTTGTTTTTATGTTATTGATTTTAGCCCTGAGTTTGATTATCTCCTGCTGTCTACTCCTCTTTGGTATGTTTGATTCTTTTTGTTCTAGGGCTTTCAGGTGTGTTAACAAGTCACTAGTGTAAGAACTCTCCACTTTCTTTATGAAGGCACTTAGTGTTATGAACTTTCCCCTTAGCACTGCTTTCATTGTGTCCTATTGGTTTGTGTATGTTGTGGCCTCATTTTTATTTCATTCTTGAAAGTCTTTGATTATTTCTTTATTTCTTCCATGACCCAGTTATCCCTGAGTAGAAAATTGTTAAGATTCCATGAGTTTGTTGGCTTTCTGTTTTTCCTCTTATTTTTTGAAGTCCAGTTTTATTCCACGATAGTCTAATAGTATACAAGGAATTTCCTGTTTTTTTTTTTTTTTTTTTTTTTACAATTTTCTTGTTGAAGTTTTACAATTTTCTTGTTGAAGTTTGCTGCTTACTTCACACAAATAGGAAGATGAGATGATAAAAGAGTATACTCCTTATAATAAAGTCAGGCCTATCAGGAGTCTTAACTATTTTGCTTTTGCTGATATTGTTGCTTGTTTGTATTGACATAAATATCAAAAGTTTCTATATTTCTTATTGACTTCTTTTCTATTTTGTCTTTCTCTCTTCTCTTGTATCTGGTCATACATAGTATGTAGCACTCTGGAGTACATGGCAATAAACACATCCTAGTGTAGATGAGAATAGTTGTAGCAGCACAATGATTTCCATTTCTTAAAGTGATGCAGAATCCACGTGAGTTCTCAATTCTCTAATAAATATGTGTCTCAGAAGAGCTTGGTCTATATTCAACAAGAAAGCTAAACATTCAAGAAGAGAGTCTTAAATAATCAAAGCCTTGCTTCTGGCAATTCTGTTTAGTTTTAGTCTTTTATCTGCCAGTCATCCTATGTGGTATATTTATCCTCCCTCTAGCTAGTCGTGAATTTTTATAATTTCTCTCTCTTTCTCTTTTTTTTTTTTTTCTTAAACACTCACTATTGATTGTATCAATTTTCCAGTCCAGGGTATACATGTCTTCAAAGTGGAGGTGAGTGAAATTCTACTGGGATAAATCCAAGATGTCATCAGGACATTCTTTATTGTAAAATATTAAGATCTTGTGTTCTTGATACAGTTTGCTATTGTATTGTTAAAATACTAAAAATTTTAAAACTACAAACTGTCAATAGAAATTTGCATGAGTTTATCTGAAACAAATTGTGTTTAGAAGAACATATACAAATACTGAGTAATCTATTTATACATATATTCTATGAAATATATGTTTATTTAGTTAAAAATTATATATGAGTAAGCATCTATACCCATAAAACAAATAAGAAGAACACATATTTCCAAGACTTATTATTTTTAACTCACATCTTTTTAGCATACTTAAATGTGGACACTTTGGGACTCTTTGCTTCAAGATATAGCTGAATATTTCTAAAAGATTATACAAATGTTTTTATTCATCCTGAAAGATATATCTACAGGGAACAACCCTTATCTATTCAATTCCACACATGTTTAAGCTTCTAAATGTTGTTATTGCCTGCAGAGATTTGCTGTCAAGCACGTAATTTCATGTTTGATCTCAACCTATTAATGACTTATATACCACACTTTGGCACATTAAGCAAACTGATAAAATGTTATTTAAATTTGAGGACTAATTCTTTGAATGCGTGCTTAAGAAAGAGTGGTTTTTAGGGAATTAATGGATTTTGTAATGGCTTTTTCAAGAAAGCATCAACATTCTGTTCAAACAGGGTCTGGGTGGTATAGCTCTTGCAGAGCAGCATTTACCCAGATTGCAGGAAGCACTGATTATATACTACCATCGTAAGACTGACTTAGCACACACCTATAATCATCTATAATCTCAGGACTGGGAGCTAGAACCATCAGGGTCAAAAGTTTACAGTCCAGTCATCCTCAGCTAAATAACATGTTAGGCCAGCCTGGGATATTTCAAATCACACATACACACACACACACACACACACACACACACACAGAGAGAGAGAGAGAGAGAGAGAGAGAGAGAGAGAAGAGAGACAGACACAGAAATCTGAATAAAAATAATCACTAATCACCAGGCACAGTGGTGCATGCTTCTAATCCCAGTACTTTGGGAGGCAGAGGCAGGGAGATCTTTGAGTTTGAGGCCAGCTTGGTCTACAAAGCAAGTCCAGGACAGCCAAGGCTACACAGAGAAACCCTGTCTCAAAACAAACAAACAATCACCACCTATGTAGATATGTACATTCAAACAATATACTAAACATGACAACAAATGAAACTTATCTTCTTCCTTCTTGATAAAACACATAAAATAATACCAAAGGGAAAAGCACACTTTTTTAAAAGAGGGTATTAATTAAGCGATAAAGGGTGGAGAAGTAGGAAAACATTGGTTAACAGACTCCAATTAGAGAATGGAATAGGTCTATTTATCATGAAGTTGGAGGGTTTACGTGTCTGGAAATTTTGACTTAGTAAAGGATATTGTGTTCGGTTTGTCATTTAAGAGGTCACTACAGCTTTTGAGAGAAAATATTTTGATGATATCATGGCTCTGCCAACACTTAAGTTTTTATCTTTGTGCTTAAATTAGAATGATAACGAAAGTCACATTCTTTTTTATATTTTTTTCAATGTATAATTTAATTTCAAATAACATATTCTTATTTGTCTCCAAGAGAGTTCAAATATTTATGTTCTCTGCAATTTCTCTGATTATAGAGTCATGAGAAGACTTTTAATGATACTGAAAATATTAAAGGGAGTGTTTTTGATCATCATCTTCATTTTATTGAATCTTTCATTATGAACTTATTAAGTTAAGGTAGTATAAGAGAAATAGCTGCTCCTAATAGAATATTTCTTTTTTTCTTTAAATTATATTTACCTTATTGAGGTATTATATAATGTACATTGCACATGTAATACAAATATGTATGTAAATCATATTCCTAAATGCATATGTATAACCAGCTCAATTTGTATAATGTTATTTGCATACTTGTTTTCATGGCTCATTATTTGATATTGAGTAACCAACTGGTGTATCCAATCTAGGAAAGAACATTTCTCATGCTCCTGGCATCTCTTTGCAGCAGATGGAGATTATTACAGAAAATTAGATAACTGTAGAATTATAGAGACCAATCCAAAAGAATACCTCTTCTATACAACCCAACCTCACTTAAGATTCAGACATTATTGTTGTAGGAGCCAGTGAAACAAGGAGTTTGCTGTAATACTGTCTCTCCTAGGACCTTCAAGAAGCTACATGAAAAAAATCTCATTAATGTGAGTATCTGAACCTGAGCCAAACAAGGACAACAATAGATATGCTAAAGTGGGTTGTCTAAAGCCTAGGTTTCTTTTACTCTATGAATAGAGAATTTATTATATTAAATTCTATTATATTTTATTATTTGCTTAAATGTCTGTCTTTAGATTTAACACAGTATTTCTGTAAAGTTTCAGTTAATGTAAAACTCCTAGTTTTTATCTTTATGGCTACTGCGTGTTTTAGCTAAGATTATTCTAGTACTTGGGAGTCTAAACAGATTCCTTGCCATTTGGTAAAAGTTAATGTGAGTTATAGTGTAAGATGCTGCTGCAAAATATCTAACAGAGAAATGAAGAAGTTTAATATTTTTTTCACGGTATATTAAGCTAATATAATCATGATATATTAGGGAAATATCTTGATATACTCTGATTCAAATGAAAAATAGTTTGATTTGTGACAATTCCTTGTCTGTGATTTTCTTCCCTAAGTGAACCTAGTAAACATATTTTATTTACTTTAAATTTTGTAAAAATAGATGTTGATTTTTTAAACCTTTGAAGCTATTTAATTTTTTTCATTTATTTATTCACTTTATATATGGATCACAGTACCCTCCCTTCTCTTCTCTCAGTCCCTCCCTCACATCCTTATCCCCTCATTCCTTCCTCTCTTTCTCCTCAGAGAAGGGGTGCCTTCATCCCTTTGGGTACCAACCCACCCTGACATACCAAATCTCAGCAGGACTAGGTGCATCCTCTCCCACTGAAGCCAGACATGGCAGCCCTGCTAGGGAATGGAATCCAAAGGCAGGCAGCAGAGTCAATTATTAGGGGACCCACATGATATTCAAGCTGCACATCTGCTACGCATGTGTAGGGAGGCTAGTTCCATCCCATGCAAGCTCTTCATTTGATGGTTCAGTCACTGTGAACCCCATGGGCCCAGGTTGGTCTACTCTGTAGGTCTTCTCGTGATGTCCATGTCCCTTTATGGTCCCTCAAACCTTCCTCCCATGTTCAATAATATGCTCAGCCCATCCAATTATTTGTCTGTTGGTCTCTGAATCTGTTTCTATCAGGTTCTGGATGAAGCCTCTCAGAAGATAGTTATGTTGGGTTCCTGTCTGCAAGCATCACAGAGTATAATTAATAGTGTCAGAAGTTGGCTCTCTCCTATGGGGGTAGGTCTCAAGTTGGGCAAGTCATTGAATATCCATTCCCTCAAAATCTATTCCATCTTTATCCCTGCGCATCTTGATGGCAGCACAAAGTTTAGCTGAAAGAGTTTGTGGGTGGTTTGGTATCCCTCTCCTTCCAATAAAAGTCTGCCTAGATACAGCAGATGGCCATGACAGGTTCCAAGTCTCCCACTGCTGGAAGTCTCAGCTAGGGTAAATCCCATAGACTCCCAAGAGCCTCTCCCCAGTATAAGTCTTCCCTTCACATAGAGAAATGCACCCCCCAATTTCTGGTCCATTCTCCAATCCTCCTTCCTCTCCTACCTCCTCTTCTCACACCTGATCCCCATATGTTCCTGTTCTCCACTTCACCTCTTCTACCCAGTTCCATCTCTTTGTTCACCTCCAGTGTCTATTTTATTTCCCCCTTCACATGAGATTCAAGCATCTTCTCTTGTGCATTACATTTTACTTACCTTTTTTGGGTCTGTGGATGGTAGCATGGTTACCCCATATTTTATAGCTAATATCCACTTATAAATAAATAAATACTATCTGTGTCTTTCTAGATCTAGGTCACTTCGCTCAGGATGGCCTTTTCAAGTTCCATCCATTTGCTATGTTTTTAATAATGATTACTATTCCATGTGGAAAATGACATTAGTTTTTATCCATTCTTCAGTGAAGGGACATATAGGTTGATTGATTCCAGTTTCTAGCTATTACAAATAAAGCTCCTACAAACATAGCTGAGCAGGTGTCTTTGCTGTATGGTAGATCATCTTTAGGATATATACCTAGGAGTGGTATAGGTGGGTCATTGGCTAGAAATATTCTCAGTTTTCCGAGAAACCACCCAGTTAATTTCCAAAGTGGTTGCACAAGTTTGCACTCCCACCAGCAATGGAGGAGTGCTCATCTTGATCCACTGCAAGGCCAGCATGTGCTGTCACTTGAGGTTTTTTTTTTTTTTTCCCTTAGCCAGTCTGATCAGTATAAGATTGAATTTCAAAGTCGTTTTGACTTGCATTTCTCTGAGGACTAAGGATATTGAGCATTTCTTTAAATGTTTCTTAGCCATTAAGATTCCTCTCTTGAGAATTATGTTTAACTATGTACCTCATTTTTTAAATTTGATTGTTTTTGTTATTGTCTAATTTCTTGAGTTCTTTATATATTTTAAATATTAGCCGTTTGTCAGATGTAGGCTTGATGATGATCATTTCACATTTTGTAACCTGCCATTTTGTCCTATTGACAGTGTGCTTTGACTTACAGAATCATTTCAGTTTACTCAAGTACCATTTGTTAATTGTTGCTCTTAGTGCCTCAGCTGATATTGTTTTGTTCAGAAAATTATCTCCTGTACCAATGTGTTCAAGGCTCTTCCCCACCTTTTCTTCTGTCAGATTTAGTCTATCCAATTTTATGTGTGGCCTTTGATCCACTTGGAGGTGAGTTTTGTTCAGAGTGATAAATATGGATCTATTTGAATTTTTCTTCATGCAGACATCCAGTTAGAGCAGCAACATTTCTTGGAGATGCTTTCTTTTTTTCCAGTGTATGGTTTGGGATTATTTGTAAAAAATGAAATGTATATAGGTGTGTGGATTTATTTCTCAGTCTTCAATTGTTTCCATTGATCAATCACTCTATTTTTGTACCAATACCATGGAGTTTTTGTTACTAACGCTTTGTAATACATCTTGAAAAAGGAATGGTGATACCTCCAGAATTTCTATTACTGAACAGGATTGTGAGTTATCTTCTTTTGTTCCTAGGAAGGTGAGAATTGCTGTTATCATATCTTTTAAGAATTGTGTTAGAATTTTGATGGAAATTGCATACAAATGTAGATTGATTTTGGTGTGAAGACCATTTTAACTAAATAAATCCTACCAATCCATGAGCATGAGAGATCTTTCTATCTTTGAATTTCTTCAATTTTTTTAAATTTTTACTTTTTATATTAATTACAATTTATTCACTTTGTATCCCAGCTGTTGCTCGTTCCTTAATTCCCTCCCAATCTCCACCTCCCTCCCTCATCTCTTCCTACGTCCTTCTCCAAGTGCACTGAGATGGGAAGTTCTCCTCCGCCTCCATCTCACCCTAGACTCTCAGGTCTCATCAGGACTGGCTGCATTGTCTTCCTCTGTGATCTGGTAAGGCTGCCCCCCCAACTCTCATGGGGAGGTGATCAAACAACCAGTCACTGAGTTCGTGTCAGAGACAGGAACTTCAAGTCTCTGAAGAAAGAAATTGAAGAACCATGTTTGTTGCAGCCTCTTCAATTTCTTTCTTCAGAGACTTGAAATTCTTGTCATATAGTTCTTTAACCTGCTTGGATAGGGTTACAAAAAGATATTTTATATTATGTGTGCCTCTTCTGAACGGTGCTGTTTCCCTAATTTCACTCTCAGCCAATCTATCATTTATATAAAGGAGGGCTACTCATTATTTTTTAGTTAATTTTACATCTGGTCACTTTGCTAGAGGTGCTTTTCAGCTGTAGGAATACTCTGATAGAATTTTTGGCATCACTTATGTATACTGTGAATCATATGTGAATAATGATACTTTGACTTCTTATTTTCCAATTTGTCTCCTCTTGATCTCCTTTAGTTGTCTTTCTGCTCTAGCTAGAACTTCAAGTGCAATATGAAATACATTTGGAGAGTGCGGCAGCCTAGACTTGTCACTAATTTTAGTGCAATTGTTTTACTTTTTTCTACACTTAATTTGGCCTATGAAAGACTCTACCCAGCACAGTATCAAAGCAGATGCTCAGAATCATAGCCAAACTTTGGGCAGAGTGCAGGGAATCTTATGAACGAAGGGAGAGATAGAAAGACCTGGAGGAGCCAGAAGCTTCACAAAGAGTAATAGAACCAAGAAATCTGGGCCCAGGGGTCCTTTTCCAGGACCATGCATGGAGATAACCTAGACCCCCTGTACAAATGTAGCCCATGGCAGCTCAGTCTCCAATTCTATTCCCTAGTAATGGGAACAGGGACTGTCTCTGACATGAACTCAGGGGCTGACTCTTTGACCACCTCCTAGTAAGAAGGAAGCAGCCTTACCAGGCCACAGAGGAAGAAAATGCAGCCAGGCCTGGTGAAACCTGATAGGCTATGGTCAGTTGGAAAGGGAGAAGGTCCTCCCTTATCAGTGGACTTGGAGAGGGGATTGGGAGGAGATGAGAGAGAGAGAGGTGGGGATTAAGAGGGAATGAAGCCCCTGCACAGATGTAGCCCATGGCAGTTCAGTGTCCAAGTGGGTTACATAGTAATGGGAAGAGGGACTGCCTCTGACATAATCTGATTGGCCTGCTTGTTGATCACCTCCCCCTGAGGGGGGAGCAGCCTTACCAGGCCACAGAAGAGGACAATGCAGCCACTTTTGATGAGAACCGATAGACTAAGATCAGAAAGAAAGAGAGGAGAACCTCCCCTATCAGTGGACTTGGGGAGGGGCATACATGCAGAAAGGGGAGGGAGGGTGGGATCGAAATGGGAAGAGGGAGGGGTTTATGGGGGAGATACAAAATGAATAAAGTGTAATTCATAAAAATATTAAAAAAAAGAGGGAATGAAGGAGGGAGCTACAGCTGGGATACAAAGCGAATAAACTGTAATTAATATAAAAAGATAGATTGAGTTTAAGTTTGTATATTTATGAAATTTTAAAATAAAATAGTGACAGAAAAAAATTCTGGTTGCATTCTCAAAGATATCAACCTTCCACAAAATAGAAATAGAAGGAACACTACCAAACTAATTCTATGAAGCCATAGTCACTTTGATACCTAAACCAAACAAAGATCCAACAAAAAAAGAGAACTTCAGACCTATCTCTCTTATGAACATTGATGCAAAAATACTCAATAAAATACTTGCAAACAGAATCCAAGAACACATCAAAGATATCATCCACCATGACCAAGTAGACTATATCCCAGGCATGCAAGGGTGGTTCAACATATGGAAATCCATCAATGTAATCCACCACATAAACAAACTGAAGGAGAAAAACCACATGATCATCTCCTTAGATGCTGAAAAAGCATTTGCAAAGTCCAACACCTATTCATGTTTAAAGTCTTGGAGAGATCAGGGATACAAGGCACATACCTAAACATAGTAAAAGCAATATACAGCCTATAGCCAACATCAAACTCAATGGAGAGAAACTTAAATCAATCCCACTGAAATCAGGGACAAGACAAGGCTGCCCACTCTCTCCATATCTCTTTAACATTGTACTTGAAGTCCTAGCCAGAGCAATAAGACAACTGAAGGAGATCAAGGGGATACAAATCAGAAAGGAAGAGGTCAAAGTGTCACTATTTGCAGATGATATGATAGTATACATGAGCAACCCCAAAGATTCAAACAGAGAACTTCTTCAGCTGATAAACACCTTCAGCAAAGTGGCAGGATACAAAATCAACTCAAAAAAATCAGAAGCCCTCTTGTATACCAAAGACAAAAAGGCTGAGAAAGAAATTAGGGAAACAACACCCTTCACAATAGCCACTAATAACATAAAGTACCTTGGGGTGACTCTAACCAAGCAAGTGAAAGACCTGTTTGAGAAAAACTTCAAGTCTTTGAAGAAAGAAATTGAAGAAGATCTCAGAAGATGGAAAGATCTCCCGTGCTCATGGATTGGTAGGATTAACATTGTGAAAATGGCCATCCTGCCAAAAGCAATCTACAGATTCAATGCAATTCCCATCAAAATACCAACTCAATTCTTTACAGACCTTGAAAAAAAGATTCGCAGCTTCATATGGAGAAACAAAACACCCAGAATCTCCAAAACGATCCTGTACAACAACAGATCATCTGGAGGTATCTCCATTCCCGATCTCAAGCTGTACTACAGGGCAACAGTAATAAAAACTGCATGGTATTGGCATAGAAACAGAAAGGAGGATCAATGGAATCGCATAGAAGACCCAGAAATAAACCCACACACCTATGAATACTCAATATTTGACAAAGAAGCCAAATCCATTCAATGGAAAAAAGACAGCATCTTCAACAAATGGTGCTGGACCAACTGGATGTCTACATGCAGAAAAATGAAAATAGATCCATATTTATCACCCTGCACAAAACTAAAGTCCAAGTGGATCAAGGACCTCAACATAAAACCAGATACTCTAAATCAGTTGGAAAAAAAAGTGGGAAACAGCCTAGAACTCATTGGCACAGGAGACAACTTCCTGAACAGAACACCAACAGCACAGGCTCTAAGAGCAACAATCAATAAATGGGACCTCATGAAACTGAAAAGCTTCTGTAAAGCAAAAGACACTGTCATCAAAACAAATAGACAGCCTACAGATTGGGAAAGAATCTTCACCAACCCTTTATCTGACAGAGGGCTAATATCCAGTATATATAAAGAACTAAAGAAGCAGAAAAGCAACAAACCAAGTAATCCACTTAAAAAATGGGGAACAGAGCTAAACAGAGAATTCTCGAAAGAGGAACATCGAATGGCAGAGAAACACTTAAAGAAATGCTCAACCTCATTAGCCATTAGGGAAATGCAAATCAAAACGACCCTGAGATTTCACCTTATACCCATCAGAATGGCCAAGATGAAAAACTCAAGTGATAGCACATGCTGGAGAGGTTGTGGAGAAAAGGGAACCCTCCTCCATTGCTGGTGGGAATGTAAACTGGTTCAACCACTTTGGAAGTCAATCTGGCGCTTTCTCAGACAACTAGGAGTAGTGCTACCTCAAGACCCAGCTATACCACTGCTAGGTATATACCCAAAATTTGCTCAAGTACACAACAAGGACATTTGTTCAACCATGTTCATAGCAGCTTTATTTGTAATAGGCAGAACTTGGAAACAACCCAGATGTCCATCAACGGAGGAATGGATACAGAAATTGTGGTATTTTTACACAATGGAATACTACTCAGCAATCAAAAAGGAGGAAATCATGAAATTTGCAGGCAAGTGGTGGGATCTAGAAAAGATCATTCTGAGTGAAGTATCCCAGAAGGAGAAAGACAAACTTGGTATATACTCGCTTATATAGACCTACAAGATATGATAAACATAATGAAATCTACACACCTAAAGAAGATAATCAAGAAAGTGGACACAGGCGATGGTGACTAATCCTCATTTAGAAAGACAAATGGGATGTGCATTGAACTTATGACAGGAGTCTACCACAAAAGGCATCTGAAAGACTCTACCTAGCAGTGTTTCAAAGCAGACACTAAGACTCATAACCAAACCCTCTGCAGAGTGCAGGGAATCATATGAAAGAAGGGAAGTTAGTATGATATGGAAAGGATAGGAGCTCTACAAGGACCAAACATATCTGGGCACAGGGTCTTTTCTGAGACTGACACTCAACCAAGGACCATCTATGGATATAACCTAGAACTTCTGCTCGGATGTGGCCCGTGGTAGCTCAGTAACCAAGTAGTTTTCCAAAGTAAGGGGAACACGGACTATTTCTAACAGGATCTCAAGGGCAGGCTGTTTGCCCCCCACCCCCGGGGAGGAGCAGTCTGTTAGGCCACAGAGGAGGATTTTGCAGCCAGCCCTGAAGATACCTGATAAAACAGGGTCAGATGAAAGGGGAGGAGGTCCTCCCCTATCAGTGGACTTGGAAAGGGGCAGGGAGGAGACCAGGGAGGGAGGGTGGGGTTGGGGAGGGAATGAGGGAGCGGGATACAGCTGGGACACAGAGTTAACAAAATGTAACTAAAAAGAATAAAATAATAAAAAAATAAAAAAAAGATATCAACCTTAAATTTTTGTCTTTGTTACAGAGTCTAGTCTCAGACTAGACTTAGTCAGAATATGACTAAATCGGTTTAAATTAATTTTCTTATCTTTGATACTCATGAAATCTCCTGCCACTATAGCTACATCTATTTTCCTCACTTCTTATTATAGTAGACCTCTGTCCAAACACTACCTTCATACTTCCTCAAGAGGAAGAAAGCATCCACATTTTAATTTCATTTTGGGACAATGATACACATAGTTAATTAAATGATAAAAATAAACATATTAGCTTTAGTATTTACCTATTCCTTTGATGACTTGTGTTCAGCTACCAAAGTTGTCTTATTTAATTAATTGTCATAATCAGAGTTGAAAATTAATTTCAATGAGAGAGCACATACATCATAAAAATCTATACTTACAAAAAAGTTTGGTAAAATAATTTTATTAAAGATATCGTTATAATATATTTCAAATAGAAATTCCTATCTAAAGAATATAAAAATATAAAGAAAAATAAACATAATGATTGGTTATCAGAACTATGTCATGAATTTGTTTGTTTTCCAGTATATGTGTTGTTGGAGCACTTTGGGAAGGATATGGATATGTAAGTGTGATTAAAAAGTAGAAAAAATATTCAAAACTGTAGTTAGAATTTTTTAGTGGTGCAGCACAATAGTAGGAAGTTTTGGCAAAGAGAACTCCTACTTCCTTTCATAGCATTACAGAACAACTGTGTGAACAAAGATAAAACAAAAACAGTGACCTAATACCCAAATTGGGATGGTGCACTGATAGGGTGGGTTATGCACAAAGAATAAGGCTGTTAGAAATACTTTAAATTTATTTCAAACTTTAATTTTAAAGCGGTTTAGAATTACTGTGGATACTACATTTGTTCCTTGATTTCTTTGCATATCCTGCTATTTTTTTATTAGCTTAAAGAGTACAATTTTGTAACTACATATTAATTGGGAGAATCATTTTTCCCTTTTGATCTTTAGGACACAGTTTCCTAGTAGCAATTCTATTACCCAGTTTCTAAAAATGTTAAGGTATGGCACAGTGAGTAAGATAGAACGTTTAAAGCATTACTTTCGGCCAAAAGTAAAATAAGTCAGTACAAAAGTTAAATTTGTCCATTGTCCAAGATACATCTGAGGACTATGTGGATCTTCGTGCGCAGAACAAAGAGTAAACCATCAAGATGTCATTGCAGTCCAAAACATATATGACCCAAACTTGTGTGTCATCAGTGTCATAAAGCATATACTTCTAGACATAAATAGATATAAACCAACAAATTAAACCCAACCTATTAGTAGTGGATGACCTCAATATTCTGATTTTAAAACGCTGAACATCCAGAGAGAAGGAACATGGAATAATAGGGCTCTGATAACTGTTTCATTGAAGACATAACAATGAAATTAAAAACTTCTGAGAATTAAGAGAAAACTAAAATATAATATGTACTGTTAGCAGTGGTCATGCAATAATTTAAGTTCAAATTATTTTAAATACTTATTCTTGAACTGATACATGGGTGAAATATGTAGGGTGTCTTATAGAAGAAAGGGGGAGATAGAAGGAACTGGAGGGGATGTGAGCTCCACAAGGAGACCAACAAAGCCAAAGCTTCTGGGCCCAGGTGGGACTGCAGAGACTGATGCATCAACCAAAGACCAGGCGTCAGGCCTCCTGACAAGATGTAGCACATAGGCAGCTCAGTCTCCATGTGAGTTCTAATAAGGGGAGAACAAACAGTCTTTGATGTGAACTCAGTTGCCTGCTCCTTTATCACTTCCCCCTGCTTGGATGACCTTGCCAGCCCACAGAGGAAGAGGATCCAGGTAGTCCTGATGGGACCTGATAGGCTAGGGTTAGACAGTAGGGGAGGAGGACCTCCCCTATCAGTAGACTAGGGGAGAGGGATAGGAAAGGAATAGGGAGGGACGGTAGTACCAGGAGGAAACAAGGGAAGGGCCTAAAACTACAATACAAAGTGAATAAATTGTAATAATAATAGAAAAAAAGAATCTTGGTATTTAGCAAAGGAAAATAATTACAGAGAACTCCAACTGGTCAAAAGGCAGAGAGTAATTGAATGAGGGGTACACAACACAAATTTTTACATCTCTATGCCAAACGCTCTAAGGCTAATAAAATATTATGGAGAGAGAGAAGTATTATTATAAATCTACAGTTGTACAAGGTCTGTTGTGAAAATATATCTTCTGGGTAACAGGAAAGTTGCAGAAATGAAAATTTAGGAATTTAGCTATCTCGACAAAACGTCCATCATGACAACTACTTGACATGCCAACAAGAATGGAAAAATTTTACTAGTTCTCATGCCAGAAGAATATACACACACAGACACACACACACACACAGTGGATGGCTGCTGAGAGAGGAATAATCCATTTTCTCTAAACACTATGCCACTAAGAGTTTATACAATCTGAATCGGAATCATAAAGATATGCACACAAACAACATTAATGGACTCAGCATGTTGTCTTTACATTTATCAGTCAAGGACAATTAAAGAAGAAGAGTTCAAGCAAGATACAATATAGAGGGAGTGAGAAAATGGGGGGTATATATGGAGTATAAACAGTAAGCACTTATTTAATTGTCAGAAATACATAGAGAGGACCTAAAACCCCTGCTCAGATGTAGCATGTAGACTCAGTCTGAAAGTGGGGTCCCTACCAAGGGGAGCAGGGGCTGTCTCTGGCATGAACTCAGTGGCTGCCTCTCTGATCATCTCCCCCTGGGGTGCAGCCTTGCTAGGCCACAGAGGAAGACAATGCAGCCAGTCCTGATGAGTTCTGATAGGCTAGGGTCTGATAGAAGGGAAGGAGGCCTCCCCTGTCAGTGGAGTTGGGGAAGGGCATGGAGGGAGAAGAGGGAGGAAGAAGGGTTGGGGAGGAGAGGAGGGAGGGGGCCACAAATTGAATAAATTGTAATAAATGATAATAATAAAAAATTTAAAAAGAAAAAATATATATAAAAAATAAAAATAACACCCAAACCTTGCACATATTGAGATTTTTCTGTTACCCACCAGAATTTGAAGATAATGTCCCATACATGAAGACATCATATACTTGAATGATAAAAGAAATCAAGATGATAGCTACCTAAACTCCCATCTTGACTGGACAGCTTAAGTAAATCTGTATGGTGTTGTGCATGTGGTATGATTGATAATAAAAAAATTGATAATAAACAATCTTATTCAGAGATCCATCTGCCTCTGCCTCTCTGAGAGCTGAGATTACAGACTTGCCTTGGTTGTACAATATTCTTACATAACTAGTTAAATTAAAAGTAAATTATAAAGTAAAGAATATTTACCTATAAAAATAGAAAGATGATTTTATTTATGGTGTGTAATTTACTCTATGAAAAGATAGTTTTACAATAACATACTCAACAGATAATGGAATGGAAAGATTGTTTCTGTACTGAACATACAGTATGATTTTCTTTTATTCCACATGTAATTCAGTATAAAAACTGTTTACATTTAATCAAATACAGCCGGGAATCTAAAATTATTGGTTAAAAATATAGGGAGATTGCAAAAAAGCAGCAGCAAATACATGAACATTCTAAGCGAGGGACTTCGATATTGAACTAAATTTTATTAATTTTAGATAGGAGAAATAGAATATGATGTATGAATACTCCAGATACCAAATGAGAAGTAGGTTTCACATTTTCATCTCTGAATCATATATGTGCACCCGTATGTTTTTAGTTTTTATGTGTTTATGTTTGTTTGTAAACTCATGCACAGCCTATCCCAACTCCCCCTTTTTCTCCTCCTTTTCCTTCTCCTTTCCTCTCATTGTTTTTGAGAAATTCTCTCTCATTGAACCCAATGCTCACCCATTCAGCTATGCTGGTTCTCCCTGAGCTCCAGTTCCACCACCCGACAGTGGAGTTGCTGGCATGTGCTGCCACCCTCCACGTCCACGTGTGCTGTCTGTCCCAGTGCAGGAGTTCATGCTTCTATGATAAACATTCTACACACGTCACTACCCCACCGCCCCAGGCTTCTAATTAAAGAAAGTTGACATAAGCACCTATCACTGATGGCAACACAAAATTTAAAACGATCAGTATATTTTATTTTGTTCCCCCTCCTCATTCAAACCTTCAAAAGAATTGTTAAAATAAATATGATTTTACGAAGGGCACACTATGAAAATGTGTCAGTGATGATGAAATAACTGTCTTGGAAATATTGTTTTCTATTTCCTTCAACACCCGAATTTGTTTTTATTTCCCCATGTGCCAATTTCCTGAATAAACTTTCTTGTTTTTGGAGAAGAGACAGTCACATGATGTTGGCACATGCTTCGTATAGCATTCTTTCTTAGTCACCTAATGTGTGTAGTTTCGGATCTAGAACCTTGATTGTACTCTCAGTATTGTCATAAACTTTTTGATGACTCAAATTGAGTAACATTTTGCTTCCTGCTCCTATATTGACCTCACTATCTCTTTGACTCTTTAAGTCAAGCTGTCAGCTCCTGTCATTTGCACTATTTAACCTAACAACAATTTTATTCTTTTGCATTCTGACAGGTAGAGATAAAAAGCATTCAGTTTTTGAGATAGCACCATTATGCTCTTCCATTTCACTGAGTGTAGTTACAACACATTCTTCAAAGGTCAAATTTCTATGAGACAAAAATCAATACAGAGAAATTGACTGACATGCCTGCTTCTAGAACTTTTTGGAATACAAGCATTGTGCTAAATTTATTCCTCATGCTTAGAATTTGCTATAATGTAGAAGTAGCAAAACATTATTTCTGATGGTACCCAGAGAGCCTTCTGTTGGTAATTTTTTTGTCTTAGATGAAAACAGTCCTTTTCCTTTTTGTTTTACATATTTAAAAGATTGTATTCTCCCACAATATATTCTGATTTTGATTTCTTTTCCCTGTTTTTTTTTTCCTTTTTTTTCTTTTTTCTGGCTCAGCAGCTCACACTTTGCCTCCTTTCTGCATCCACCCATTAGTGTCTCTCATTAGTAAAGAAATGTGTTTCTATGGGATTATCATGAAATGAAATATAATAAGATAAAACAAAAATGAGTACAATTGTATTAGACAAATGAAAATGAAAGGAAAGACCCCATAAGAAGGTGCAAGTAAAAGAGATCCACTCATTTGCACACTCGAGAATTCCATAAAAAAGGAAAATGGGTGTTCAAGTTTGAAGTCTCTGTAGTAATGCATGACTGTTCCTTTCCCACATTCTTGCCAACGTGAGATGTGTGTTGCTTTATTAATCTTAGCATTCTGACAGGTATAAGATGAAATATCACAGTAGTTTGGTTTGCATTTCCCTGATGACTAAGGATGCTTTACATTCTTTTAAATGTCTCTCAGCAATTTGAGTTTTGTCTTTTGAGAATTCTGTTTCAATCTGTATCTCATTTTGTAACTATGTTGTTTTCTTGATATCTTGCCTTTTAACTACTTTATATATTTTTGTATTACTTTTTATTGGATGTGCAGTGAGTGAAATATCTGTAGGATGCTACTTTGTCTGTATGACAATGTCCTTTGCTTTACAGTAGTTTTTCAGATTCATGAAGTCTCATTTATTAATTTTTGATCTTAGTATCTGTGCTATCAGTGTTCAATTTAGAAATTCTTTTCCTGTGCCAATGAATTCAAGACTGTTCTGTACTTTCTCTTCAGGTTCAGTGCATCTTGTTTTTTTGTTTTTGTTGTTGTTGTTTCATCTGGAGTTGAATTTTGTATAGGGTAATAATTGCAAATATATTTTGATTACTCTACATATAGTTGTTTTTATAACTATTACTCTTTTTTATTTTCATTTTTTCTATTAATTACAATTTATTCACTTTGTATCTCAGGTATAGCACCTTCACTCATTGCCTCTCAATCTCACCCTTCCTCCCTCGTCTCATCCCATGCCCCTCTCTGTTTTTAACCAACACCATTTATAGAAAATGCTTTTTCACTCCAGTGTTTCTGGAAACATCAAGCTAGTATTTCTGACTTTTTTTTTCTAACCAAAATTAGGAATCAAAAGATGTATGGATTTATCTCTGGGACTTAGTTTTTATTCCATTGATGAACATGTCTGTTTCTGTGCCAATACCATATTATTTTTATTACTATAATTCTGGAGTGCAACTTAAAATCAAATGATGCTCCATAATTTTCAGGATTGTTTTAGATACCTGGGTATTTTGTGTTCCCATGAGAATTGTACTTTGATATTTCGAAGTTCTGTGAAGCTGAAGATTATCCTGTTAGGTTCTGTGAAGAATTATGTTAGAATTTTGATGGGGATTGCTCTGAATCTGTTTATTGGTTTGACAGGATGGCCCTTTCATTATGTTAATCTTACTGATCCATTAGCATGGGGGTTCTTTCCATCTTGGGATACAGTCTTCAATGATGTTTCTTCAGTGACTTGATTATTTTATCATACAAGTCTTTTACTTCCTTGTTTAACATTAGTCCGAGGTATTTTATATTTTCTGAAGTTATTGTGAAAGCTTTTATTTCTCCAATTTATTTCTTAGCCCGTTTATCTTTTGTGTTTAGGAGTGCCTTGGTTTGAATTCTTTTTTGTTAGATATTAAAATGGCAATATAGGCTTATTTCTCGGGTTTATTTGGAATATCATTTTTCTTCCTTTATTCCTGGGGTAAGGTCTATCCTTGATGTTAAGGTATGATTCTTTTCTACTGTAGGAGGACTCATCTGGTTTTGTATTTTGTATTCATTTTGTTAATCTAGGTTATTTTATTGGGGAATTAAGATCAGTGATGTTAAGAGATAGCAGTGAATAGTTAGTTGATTATCATTATTCAGTTGTTATTGTTGCTTTTGTTGTTAGTGATGTTTTGTGTGTAAGTGTGTGTGTGTGTGTGTATGTGTGTGTGTGTGTGTGTGTGTGTGTGTGTGTGCATGAGTTTGTGCATGTATGCATGCACACAAATAAGTCCTTCCCTTCTTTTGAGTTACTGGCCTGGAATTATTTATTCTTTCTGTTTTCTTGGTCGTGGCCAAAATCTTTAGGTTAGAGTTTTTCTTCTAATACTTTTCATAGTGATAAATTTCTAAATACATATATCTTATTTTTTTTTACCATAGAATTTCCTTTTTTCTCAATCTATTGTAATTGGATATTTTCCTGGATATAGCAGTCTTGGCTGTCATTTGTACTCTGTTAGAGTCTGTAGCACATCTGTCTAGGACCTTCTAACTTTGAGAGTATCCATTGAGAAATCAGGTACTATTCTAATAGATTTTTTTTATGTTAACTTTTTCTTATACTTTTCCAAAAACATTTAATATACTTACATACTAATGAACTTAATATGTATTTAGTGTACTTTGTTGTTTCATAGGTATACTTTAATAACATGTACAGATAACCTTTAAAGCCTCTAAAAATTCTGAAAGTTAAATGTGCATACAATCTTTGTGAGTAACCATACCAAACATGTTATAGTTCTTTAAATGTATCACCGAAATTTTTACTACAATTAAGACTTCCTTTTAAAATCTTTTTTAATTTTTATGCATGATTATGCAGTTGGAAAGCTATAAGCTTTTCTGCTCCAGTTATTTTGCAGTGTTTACATTTCAATGCTCTAGTGTTTCTGGGCTCCAGTGGAAACATTTTGCCCTGTTGTTATTGTTTGTGTTTTTACACTGACATCTATGCACCTGGGTTTGCGGAGATTATAATTCTAGTTGTTGATATCTGATTTTGTCTTTGTGGGTGGTTGTTTTGTTCTTGGGTTTCTGCTGACCTTGCCTGTTCTTGGGAGATGTGATGGCTTTGTTTTGCCTGGTAGAAAAAAATTCTGATATCATGATCGGTGTGCCCTGTACGGGTTCTGTGTAAAATGTGGTTCTAGATCTTGAGATCTGGCAGCTATAGGGGTTCTAGATATTGGGATAGACTAGAATGAGGCACTGAAGAGGTGCCTGGAAGAATAATGCAAACATTTCTACTCATATCAGCATAGTTCTCTGGAAATGGTGACAGTAATTTAGCAGAGGCCATAGTAGATAGTTTGCTAGAGAGCAGGAGATGAGACTTAGGAATTAAGCATAGTGGAGAAGAGGGAGAGTGAAGACCTGAAGTTGGTTCACCTGCTTTCCTGACATGTGTGGCCTGTAGTTTATCAGGGATACATGCTGGAGGATGGGACAAAGCAATGACCTAGGCAACTAATGAGAGGCAGAATTATATAATCTATTGCAGATGACCTGCCACAAAGCTGGGTACAAGAATGAGGTATCGGATTTAAAAGAGAGAAGAGACATCTGAAGATCAGTATTCAGCCTACATGCTTCCCTGTCCTGAGTGTTATTATTATTATTATATTATTATTATTATTCTGGAGTATCCATGGCGTTAAGATTCATCCATGTTATTTATATTGCCATAATTTATTTATTATTAGAAATATTTATATCTCAACCTTACTATTCATTCCTGTTGATTATTACATTAATTCAAAACATCAGTATTGACAATTTTGTCAAATAGAACAACTCTTTTGTGTGAAGATTCTATGTTCCACTAAACACAATAGTTTGACTTAATCTTTTTTCTAATTTATATTAGTACAGCAGTATAAAAGTAGAAATCCTACTCTAATATTTTTAAACTTGGACTTTTTCCAGTCCTAGTTAGGCATGTCTAGTGAGTCAGAGCTCTTAGTCAGCCTTGTGGTTAGAGTATATTGCATATACTCCGCAATATGCTGTGTTTCTAAACTGTAATGTTGTTAAACTAAGTATAGGAAATGCATTGTTAACATAATATTTTCAACATGTGTTTCAGTAATTAATACCTTATTTCTCTGGGACATGGATATACTTATATATGTTTTGAATTAAAAATATACAGAATAGCTTCAAGCATCCAGACAGATGGCCCACTAGATAAGCATGTGTCATGTTTTTGCAGAAGAGCCTATATTTCAAATCATCCTCAAGAGGTGATTCAGTAATTTCAGTAGTTCCAACTCTGGGTCTCTTAAATCTTTTTCTGGCCCTTATAGATAGATCATTCAACTTTAAAAACAAACAAAAATATACATATATACATACATAATTAAGCATGAAAATAAAACCTTAACACCTGCTCAGATGCAGCCCATGGCAGCTCAGTAACCAAGCGAGTTCCTTAGTAATGGGAACAGTGACTGTCTCTGACATGAGTCAGTGGCTGACTCTTTGGTCACCTCCCCCTGAGTGGGGAGCAGACTTAACAGGCCACAGAGGAAGATAATGCAGCCAGTCCTGATGAGACCTGATATGCTAGGGTCAGAGGGAAGTGGAAGAAGACCTCCCCTATCAGTGGATTTATGGAGGGGTATCGGTGGAGAAGAGGGAGGAAGGGAGGGTGGGATTTGGAGAGGAAAAAGGAGGTGGCTACAGCTTGGGTACAAAGTAAATAAACTGTAATTAATATAAAAAAGAAAAAAAAAGAAATTTATTTGCACTGTGATACTCTCTCAAAGGAAAAAGGTGGAACAAGAATATTTCAAGATTAATAGTAAGCCTGTGCATAATATAAGAAAGAAATTGGTTGATATTAGAAACAACATGAATGTACCAAAATTTCTGTAAACATTCCTCAGTAGAGGTACATCTGGGTAGTATTGAGATTCTGGTTATTATGAATAAAGCTGTTATGAACATGGTTGAGCAAATGTCCTTGTTGTATACTTGAACATTTTTTGGATATTTGCCTAGGAGTGGTAGAGCTGGATCTTGAGGAAGCACTATTCTTAATTAGCTGAGAAAACACCAGATTGATTTCCAAAGTGTTTGTACAAGCTTACATTCCTTCCAGCTTTGGAGGAGGGTTCCCCTTTCTCTACATCCTCTCTAGCATGTGTTGTCACTTGTGTCTTTGATCTTAGTCATTCTAGTGAGTGTAAGGTGAAATCTCAGGGTTTTTGTTGTTGGTTTGTTTGTTTGTTTGTTTTTGCATTTCCCTGATGACTAAGGATGTTGAGCATTTCTTTAAGTGTTTCTCAGTTAATGTATTTGTGGTACATTTACTACTCAGAAATTAAAAACAAGGAAATCATGAAATTTGTAGGTAAATGGTGGGAACTATAAAGGATCATCCTGAGTGAAGTATCCCAGAAGCAGAAAGACACTTATAAGTGGATATTAGACATATAATACTGGACAATCATACTAAAATCTGTACACCTAAAAGACTTAAGCAAGAAGCAGTACTCTGGGTAAGATGCTCAATATTCATTCAGAAAGGCAAATAGGATAGATATTGGGAGAAGGTGAAAACAAGGAACAAAATAGGAACCTACCACAGAGGGTCTCTGAAAGACTCTACCCAGCAGGGTATTAAAGGAGATGCTGAGACACATAGCCAAACTCTGGGCAGAGTGCACAGAATCTTACTAAATAAGGAGGAGATAGAAAGAACTGGAGGGGACAGGAGCTCCACAAGGAGAGCACAGAACCAACAAATCTGGGCACACGGGTCTTTTGTGAGACTGATACTTCAACCAAGGACCATGCATGGAGAAAACCTAGAACCCCTGTACAGATGTAGCCCATGGTAGGTCAGTGTCCAAGAGAGTTCTCTAGTAATGGGAACAGGGACTGTCTCTGACATGAAGTCAGTGGCTGCCCCTTTGATCACCTCCCCCTGAAGGGGGAGCAGCCTGAGCAGGCCACAGAGGAAGACTGTGAATGACAGCCTTGGTGAGACCTGATAGGCTAAGGTCATATGGAAGGGGAGGAGTTCCTCCCCTATTAGTGGACTGGGGAAGGAGCATGGGAGGAGATGAGGGAGGGAGGAAAGGCACATTAGGAGGGGACGAGGGTGGAGCTACCATTGGTATACAATGTGAATAAATTGTAATAAATAAAAAATTTTATTAAAAAAAGATACAGCACAATAGTGAGAACTGAAAAGACTAAACTTAAGAATACTATGAATTGCAGAAGAAAAATTCTAGCTTAAAAGCCCAGAAAATGTTTTTAACAAAAATCAAAGATGACAATTTTTTTCCAATTAAAAAAAAATAGATGCCTATTTATGAAGCATACAGAACCCAGACATAGTAGAGAAGATGGAAGTACCTTTGCCACAACGTATTCAAAATACCAGATATACAGAACAAGTAAAATATAAATACACCTGATTTCTCATGGAGGCTTTCAAATCCAGAGGCTCCTGGAAAATTATCCTGCAGAATCTTAGAGACCACAAATGCCAAGGCACGCTACTATATCCAACAAAATTTTCAGTTACCATAGATGGAAATAATAAGATATTCCTTTGAAAAGTCAAACTTAAGCAACATCTATCTACAGAACCAGCCTTACAAAAGGAGCTAATAGGAAAACTCCAATGTAAGGAGGTTAACTACACCCATGAGAACACTAAATCACTAAAATCACAAGAGCAAAATAAAAATGACAGAAACACACAATTCCATCACCTCTAACAACAATAACAAAAAAATAATAAGAGTCAATGAACAATAATTGGTCATTGATATATCTGTATATCAATGGTCTTAATTCCCCAATTAAAAGAAACTGACTGAGGGAATGTATGTGAAAACAGGACACATCATTACAGTGCATCCAGGAAACACCTGTCAACATCAAGGATAGACATTACCACAGAGTTTAGGGATGAAAAAAAAATATTCAAGCAAATGGACCGAAACAGAAAGTTGCTATAAGCATTACACCTAAAAATAAAATAAATAAATAAACAAACAAACAAACAAACATAAATAAATAAATAAATAAATAAATAAATAGATAAAGAAATGATTGAATGAAAATATTTCAAACCAAAGTTAATCAAATAAATCAGGGCAGGACACTTCATTCTCATCAAAGCAAACATCCACTATGATGTAATTTCAGTTGTTAATATCTGTGCCCCAAATAAGGGGGTTGCAAGTTTGAAACAAACAAACAAACAAAAAACAAACCAACAACAACAACAACAAAATACTGCTACAGGTTAAATCACATATTGACCCTCACAGTCTTATATTAGGAGACTTCAGTAGCCCACTACCAATGATAGATAGCTCATACAGACAGAAAATAACATAGACATACTGGAGCTAACAGACATTATTAAACACATTGTTCTCTGGACCTCATGGAATTTCTCTAAAATTGATCACATTACTCAGACACAATGCAAGTATCAACAGATACAAGATAATTGAAATAAGTCATTGTATACTCACAGACCACCACAGAGTAAAGCTATATCAACAACAGAAACAAAAGAAAATTTACACACTTGTGGAAACTGAGTAATTCTCTACTGAAAGAAAAAAAAATGGGTCAAGATAGACATAAAGAAAGAAATTAGAGACTTCCTAAAATTTAGTGAAAATGAACTTCAGCACACCCAAAATTATGGGAAACAATGAAATCAATGCTAAGAGCAAAGTTTATAGTACTAAATGCCTAGATCTTTTTTAATCTTATTTTTATTGCTTTTTATTTTTTTACAACTTATTCATTGTATTTCCCTATTATAGCCCCCTCTCTCAACTTCTCCCATTCTCACCCTCCCTCCCTCTTTTATCTATTTTATTTTTCTGTTGTGTGGTTTTGACATTTTTGACAAAAATCAGGTGTCTGTAGGTGTGTATGTTTATTTCTGGGTCTTTGATTCAATTCCAATGATCCACCTGTCTGTTTCCATTCCAGTACAGTGTAGATGTTATTACTAATGCTCTGGAGTCTATGTTGAGATCAGGCACAGAGATACCACCAGCTGATCTTTTTTTGTAGAGGTTTGTTTCAGCTATTCTGTTTGTTTGTTTGTTTGCTTGTTTTGTTTTGTTTTTCCGTATGAAGTGGAGAATATTTATTTCAAAGTCTGTAAAGATTTTTGTTGGTATTTTGAATTCTTAGATTGCTTTTGGTAGGATAGCCATTTTTACAAAGTTAATTTTAAAAATACATAAGCATGAAAGAGCTTTCCATCTTTTTATATCTTCTTCCATTTGTTTCTTAAGAGACTTGAAGATTTTTTTTGTTTTCTTTTGATATTTGTCTGTTTGTTTTTGTGCAAGTCTTGCTTGTTTAGAGTTACTCCAAAAGACTTTATGTATATATATTGTGGCTATTGAAAAGGGTGCTGTTTCCCTAATTTCTTTTTCTTTCTTGGCCCATTAGCCTTTTAAATACAAGATGGCTTCAGAATTTTTCTTTTTCTATTTCTTGTTTTTCTTTCTATTTTTTTTTTCTTTTTTGTATCCACACACTTTGCTGAAAGAGTTTTTCAGCTGTAGGAGTTCCTTGATAGAATTTTTGGGGTTGCTTATGTATACTATCATATCATCTGTGAATAGTGATACTTTGATTTCTTCTTTTCTGATTTGAATGCTCTTGATCTACTTTAGCTGTCTTATTGCTCTAGCAAGGACTACAAGAACTATATTGAAAGAAAATGGAGAGAGTGGGCAGCCTTCGCTTGCCCCCAATTTCAGTGGAATTGATTTAATTTTCTCTATTTGTTTTGGATATAGACTTGCTCTATATTGCCTTTACTATGTTTAGGTATGTGCCATGTATTCCTATCTCTCAAAGACTTTAAACAAAAACAGGTGTTGCATTTTGTCAAATGTTTCTTCCTCATTTACGGAGAAGATCTTGGTTTTTTTTTTTTCCTTTCATTTTTGTTTATACTGTGTATTACCTTGAGAAATTTCCATTGAAGATGCTGTCTTTTTTATTTTTATTTTTTTTAATTTTTTATTAATTACACTTTATTCATTTTGTGTCCCCCCATAAGCCCCTCCCTCCTCCCCTCCCGATCCCACCCTCCCTCCCCTTTCTGCATGCATGCCACTCCCCAAGTCCACTGATAGGGGAGGTTCTCCTCTTCTTTCTGATCTTAGTCTATCAGTTCTCATCAAAAGTGATGCTGTCTTTTTTCCATTGAATGGTTTTGGCATCTTTGTTAAAAATCAGGTGTCCATAAGTGTTTGGATTTATGTCAGGTTCTTCTATTCAATTTCATTGATCCACCAGTCTGTTTCTGTGCCAGAATCATGAAGTTGTTAGTATTGTTGCTCTATAGTACAGCTGAAATTTCCATATATTGAATCAACCCTGCATTCCTAGGATGAACCCTATTTAGTCATAGTGGATGATATCTTTGATTTGGTTTGTGAGTATTTTATTGAATATTATTGAATCCTGTAAGCATACAAGATGCCTACAGAACACCTAATAAGTAAGACCAGAAAAAAAAATGCTCCAACCATATGATAATCAAAACAGTAAATATACAGAACAAAGAAAAAGCAATGAAAGCTGCAAGAGAAAAAGATCATTTAAGATATAATGATAAACCCATCAGAATCACACCTGAGTTCTCAACAGAAACTATAAAAGCCAAAATGACTGGACAGATATCATGAGGACCTTAAAAGAACACAGATAACAGCCTCTGCATACTACCATATCCAGTAAAACTCTCAATCACCATAGATGTAGAAAACAAGATATTAAATGACATAAAAAAAATACTTAGCCACAAGTCCAGCCTTACAGAAGATACTAGAAGGAAAAATAAGGAATACGGAAGGTACTAGAAGGAAAAATAGTAGAAAGCTAACTATACCCACAAAAAACACAGGAAATAAATAACTTCATTACAGCAAAACTAAAAGTACCCAAGCACACACACTACCGAAACCATCAAAATAAAAGGATCTAACCTAGAACCCCTGCTCAGGTGTAGCTCATTGCAGCTCAGTATCCAAGTGGGTTCTCTAGGAAGGGGAACAGGGGGTGTCTCTGACATGAACTCAGTGGCTGGCTCTTTGATCACCCTCCAACCTGAGGGGAGAGCATCTTTGCCAGGCCACAGAGGAGGACAATGCAGCCAGTCTTGATGAAATCCAATAAGGTGGGGTCAAATGGAAGGGGAGGAGGATCTCCCCTATCAGTGATCATGAAGAGGGGCAAGGGAGGAGAAGAGGAAGGAATTGGGAGGGAATAAGAAAGGGCCTACAGCTGGAATACAAAGTGAATAAAATGTAATGAATGTTACAAAATAAAAAATTTAATTAAAAAAAGGATCTAACAGTTACTGGTCATTAATCTCTCCCAACATCAATGAATTCAATTCTACAATAAAAAGACAGACTAACAAAAGGCATGCATAATCAGGACCCAAAATTCTCCTGCATATAAGAAACATACCTCAGTCATAACAATTGACATTACCTGAGAGTAAATGGCTAGAAGATGGTTTTTCAAGTAAATGGACCCAAGAGGCAAGTAGGAGTAACTACTCCCATAGCTATGAAAATAGACTTTCATCCAAAATCAATCAAAAGAGATGGAGGTTACTTCATTCAAAAAAAAAAAAAAAAAAAAAAAAAAAAACAAAAAAAACTACCAAGAAAATGTCTCAATTCTGAACATCTATGCCCCAAATACAAAGGTATTCAGATTTGTAAGAGAAACTTTAATAAAACTTAAACTACACAACGATCCCCACACATTAAGAGTGGGAGACTTCAACACTCCACTCTCATCAAAGGAGAGGTCAAGAAACAGAAGCTAAAAAAATAAACAGTGACACTAACAGATGTCATAAATCAAATGGACCCAAGGAGACATCTACAGCACTTTTTACCCAAACACAAAAGAATTCTTCTCAGTACCTCAAAACCTTCTCTAAAATAGATGATATAATTGTTCACAAAGCAAGCTTCAACAAATACAAGAAGATTGAAATAATCCCTTTTATCCTAACAGAACACTATGGACTAAAGCTGGACCTCAACACTAACAGAAATAGCAAAAAGCCTACACATGTCAGTGCTTCAAAATTTGTAAATAAATTTATCTTTTCCATTTAGAGATTGCATTATGCTGTTTAATAGATACTGCTTGACAATATTAAAAAATGAGAACATGTTTTGATTTTCATTTCCCTGAAGACTAAGGATGCTAAACATTTATTTAAGTGTTTCTCTGCCATTCGATATTCCTTTATTGAGAATTCTCTGTTTAGCTCTGTACCCATTTTTAATTGGATTACTTGATTTGTTGCTGTATAACTTTTTGAGTTCTTTATATATTCTGTATATTATCCTTCTGTCAAATGTAGGGTTAGTGAAGATTCTTTTCCAATCTGTAGACAGTCGTTTTGTTTTGATGACGGTGTCCTTTGCTTTACAGAATCTTTTCAGTTTCATGAGGTTCCATTTATTGATTGTTGATCTTAGAGGCTGTGCTGTTAGTGTTCCGTTCAGGAAGTTGTCTCCTGGGCCAATGAGTTCAAGGCTCTTCCCCACTTTTTCTTCTAACAGATTTAGCGATTCTGTTTTTATATTGAGGTCTTTGATCCACTTGGACATTAGTTTGTGCAGAGTTATAAGTATAGATCAATTTGCATTTTTCTACATAAACCTATCCAGTTAAAGCAGCACCATTTGTTGAAAGTGCTATCTTTTTCCATTGTATGGTTTTGGCATCTTTGTAAAAAATCAGTTGTCCATCAGTGTTTGGGTTTATTTCAGGGTCTTCTATTCTATTCCATTAGTCCACCATTCTGTTTCTATGTCAGTATCATGCAGTTTTTACTACCTATAGTACTATCTATAGTACTGCTTGAGATCAGAAATGTAGATGCCTCCAGATGATCTTTTATCACAGACAATTTTTGAGATTTTTGAGATTACACCATCCAAATGAATAAGATCTAAAACTCAAGTGACAACATATGCTGGAGAAGATGTGGAGAAAGGGGAACCCTCCTTCATTGCTGGTGGCAATATAGACTTGTACAAACACTTTGGAAATCAATCTTGCACTTTCTCTGTCAGTTAGGAATAGTGCTAACTCAAGATCCAGCTATACCACTCCTAGTCATAAATCCAAAGGATGCTCAAGTACACAAAAACGGCATTTGCTCAGCCATGTTTGTAGCAACTTTAATTGTAATACTCATAACCTGAAAACAACCCAGAGGTCTCTCAACGAAGGAGTGGATACAGAAATCATGGTATATTTGAATGCTACTCAGCAATTAAAAATAAGAAAACCATGAGCATGGAAGATCTTTCCTTTTTCTGATATCTTCTTATAATTCTTTCTTCAGAGACTGGAAATTTTTTTCATACAAGTCTTTGACTTCCTTGGTTATGTTCACAGCAAGGTACTTTATGTCCTTTGTGGCTATTGTGAAGGGTGTGTTTTATTAATTTCTTTCTCGGCCCTTTTGTCTTTTGTATACAGGAGGGCTACTGATTTTTTTTGAGTTAATTTTGAATCCAGCCTCTTTGCTGAAGGTGTTAGTCAGCTGTAGGAGTTCCCTGGTAGAATTTTTGGGGTCAGTCAGGTATACTATCGTATCATCTCCAAATAGTGATATCTTGACTTCTTCCTTTCCAATTTGTATCCCCTTGATCTTCTTCAATTGTCTTATTGCTCTAGCAAGAACTTTAAGAACAATGTTGATGGGATAGGGAGAGAGTGGGCAGCCTTGACCGCTGCACAGATGTGGCCCATGGCAGTTCAGTATATAAGTGGGTTCCATTGTAATAGGAACATGGACTTTCTCTGACATGATCTGATTGGCCTGCTTTTAATTACCTCCCCATGAGAGGGAAGCAGCATTACCAGGCCAAAGAAGAAGACAATGCAGCCACTCCTGATGATACCTAATTGACTAGGATCAGAAGGAAGGAAAAAAAGACCTCCCCTATCAGTGGACTTGGGGAGGGGCATGCATGCAGAGGGTGGAGGAAGGGAGGGATTGGGACAGGAAGAGGGAGGGAAACACAGGGGGTATATAATGTAAATAAAGTGTAATTAATAAAGAATTAAAAAATAAAAAAATAAGGAAATCTTGAAATTTGCATACAAATGGTGGGAACTAGAGAAGATCATCCTGAGTTAGTTTTTCCAGAAGCAAAAAGACACACAGGGTATGTACTCACTCATAAGTGGATATTAGACAAATAATATAGGATAAATATACTAAAATCTGTACACCTAAAGAAGCTAAGCAAGAAGGAGAACTCTGGTTAAGATCAGAGGAGAGCTTTGCAGCCAGTCCTGAAGATACCTGATAAAACAGGATCAGATGAATGGGGAGGAGGTCCCCCCTATCAGTGGACTTGGCAAGGGGCACGGTGGAGATGAGGGAGGGAGAGAGGGACTGGGAGGGAATGAGGGATCGGGACATGGCTGGGACACAGAGTTAATAAAATGTAACTGATAAGAAAAAAATAAAATTCAAAAAAAAAAAAAGATGATCAATCTTCATTCTGAAAGGGAAATGGGATGAACATTGGAAGAAGGAGAAAACAAGGAACAAGGCAGGAGCCTACCACAGAGGGTCTCTGAAATACTCTACCCAGCAGGGTATCAAAGCAGATGCTGAGATTCATAGCCAAACTTTGGGTAAAGTGCAGGGCAGAGAGAGGGGACAGGAGCTCCACAAGGAGAGGAACAAAACCAACAAATCTGGGCCCAGGGGTGTTTTCTGTGACTGCTACTCCAACCAAGGACCATTAATGGAGATAACCTAAAACTCCTGCACAGAAGTAGCCCATGCCAGCTTAGTGTCCAAGTGGATTCCCTGGTAATGAAACAGGGACTGTCTCTGACATGAACTCAGTGGCTTGCTCTTTGATCACCTCCCCTTAAGGGGGGTGCAGGCTACCAGGGCACAGGGAAAAATTGCAGCCACTTCTGATGAGACCTGATTAGGCTAGGGTCAGATGGAATGGGAGGAGGCCCTTCCCTTCAGTGGAGTGTAGGGGGTTATGGGTGGAGAAGAAGTGAGAGGGTAGGATTGGGAGGGGAGAGAGAGGGAGCTACTGTTGGGATACAAAGTGAATAAACTGTAATTAATAAAAATATAAATAAAATATATCTTTAAAAAATGAGAGCATGTGTCTGAAAATAGGAAATGAACGCCTTCTAAGACTTTCACTATAATAATGAACAACTGAAATAGCACCAAGTGCCTGAATAGAAGTAAGAATATTTTTCTAAGCGAATGTGGCAGAAGGGCAGGTGGGATAGAACTGCTGTATTGCTCCAATTATAAAGTGGAAAATATTACTACACTGTGTCATAGATCTGACAGTTCTTAGTAACCCTCTTTCACACTGGCAAATTCTATTAAATAGGTGTGAATGATGTTGAGGATACGTTATTTTTGTGTGGAATAATGAACACCAATTAATATACAACATAAACTGTTTCTTCCTGCATAATCACAGTGATTTTCTTTTTCATAAATAAGCCCAAACTTGTAACCTTCAAGAAGGCACATTTCCTTTTGAAAATGTATGTATCTTTTGCAGGGACTGGACAGGTGGTTATTGTGCTAGTTCAATTTCATTTTATCCAATGATAAATCCAATAGAATATGAATGTGGAGATATTAAAAATATGATTATATGAGACATGGGAGACAGCTCAGTTCAGAAGGGGCTTTCCAAGAAATCATGACCTGAGTTCTTATTCCAAAAACCCGAGTAAATTCTCTAGCATTACTGTGCTGGGTAGGTTGGAGAAAGGCAGATTCCTATTGCTCAATGGTTAGTCAGCATTGCCAAATCCATGAGTTTCTTGTTCAGTGACAGAGAGACCAAGAAAGACAGAGACAGAGACAGAGAGACAAAGAGGCTATCTCAAGTCCAACATCCATTTTTGTACTGCACACACCTAAACACATACAGACACACACTCACTCAAACATAGGAACATGTGACTAAGCCTTCACTAACAAGTCCATAACAAACAAACACACACACACACACACACACACACACACACACACACACACAAACACACAACAGAGTACCTTTCTCTTGCTAAAATGGAAGTATTGGTCACTGCTTTGCTTTTGTTTGTTAAACAGTATCACTATAGTGACTATATTGCAGGAAGGCCTTGAGCGAATTTGTTAAAACTCAGCTTTCCATGACAAGGATTGTGTTGCCAAACCTGTGTTCACTTAATTTTTTTGTCAAGATTATGAGTAGTAAAAAATTCTTTTTTTTTTTTTATTAATTACACTTTATTCATTTTGTATCCCCCCATAAGCCCCTCCCTCATCCCCTTCGGATCCCACCTTCCCTCCCCTTTCTGCATGCATGCCCCTCCCCAAGTCCACTGATAGGGGAGGTTCTCCTCTCCTTTCTGATCTTAGTCTATCAGTTCTCATCAAAAGTGGCTGCATTATCCTCTTCTGTGGCCTGGTAAGGCTGCTCCCCCCTCAGGGGGAGGTAATCAACTAGCAGGCCAATCAGATTATGTCAGAGGCAGTCCCTCTTCCCATTACTAACCCACTTGGACACTGACCTGCCATGGGCTACATCTCATTGTATATAAAATGCTAGAAAATGAGGAATAAGTTTTCAATACAGAAAATTTGTTTTAATATTTCATATATTGCTTAGTATCTGAAAAAGTGATAATTTACCGAGATAAATTTTCAGCACTGTCTTTGAAAACTTCAGTGCCTGGTCCTTGATCTTGTGCCCCTGTCGATGGTGTCTTGCCAGGCTACAGAGGAAGAGGATTCCTGTAATACTGATGGACTTGATAAGCTACAGGCAGATGGTACAGGAGAACTACCCCTTTCATTGGACTAGGGGAAGGGGCAGGGGGGAAGAGGAAGGAAGATGGGACTAGGAGGAGTTGAGGGAGAGGGCTACAATTAGGATATATAATGAATAAATTGTAAAAAAATAAAAATAAAAGTAAACTTTTAAATGGACACCTGGAGATGATTATTGTATAGATTGTGTTGAAATAGCTTACATCATATTCAATGAAACTACATTTTGTGAAACCACATCTCTTTCCTGAAGATAGGATTTGCTTGAAAAAAAAATCACTTCAATTAAGCATGATTTATATATATTTTACATGGGTACATTAACCTAGTGATTCAGAAAGTTTGACCTTATATTCAATTTAGATTAGAAAACCAGTTGATATTATAGCAGATCAGCTGAGCACTGCTTGCAGCCACAAAGGCAGTAGGAGAGCAGGAGTTGAGCATAAGCTGATGTATGAGGTCACAAGTCAATAGGATATAAAAAAAAACATAAATACTTAATGTGGAAGAAAATCTATTTGTTGTTTCAAAATAAAAATGAGTTCAATCTTTGTTTAAAATAAAAAGAAAAAATATGAATATAATCTTTTGCTTTTGAATATGTTTGCAAAACCATTAAGAAAAAAAAAATCTTGTTTTCCAGGAAGGAACACTTTTATATCAGAATGAAAGTTTAAAACTTCTGAAAATAAATTGCTAATATATGTATGTATATATATTGTCTAGGTTCAATATATATATGTATGTATGTATAATTTCATGAAACTAGCCAATCTTTTTATGCCATAATTCTCATATGTAAAGTAAAATTTCCCGTCACCTCATGTGTGCTGTTTTTTAGGGATAAACTTGGAGTTTGAAATATTTCACAAGTAAAATGGAGCCCCAGTTTGTTATCCACCCTGTGCAACTGCTCATTCAGTTCATTCTTTGCAAAATATTTGCTTCAGAGGTATCAAAAGTAAATTAATATAAACAATTGACAATACAGAAAATATTTTTAATTTATATGTTATTTTATTAATCACAGTTTATTCACATTGTATCCCAGCTGTGACACCCTTTCTAATCCCCTCCCAATCCCACTCTCCTTTTCTCATCTCCTCCCATTCCCATCTTCAAGTCCACTGATAGATAGGGGAGGTCTTCCTCCCCTTCCATCTGACTCTAGCCTATCAGGTCTCATCAGGACTAGCCATATTGTCTTCCTCTGTGGACTGATAAGGGTGCTTCCCCCTGAGGGAAAGGTGATCAAAGAGCCAGCTAATAAATTCATGTTAAAGACAACCCCTCTTCCCCTTACTATGGAACCCACTTAGAGACTGAGCCGACCACAGAGCCTACCTCTGAAAGACTACCCAGCAGGGCATCAAAGCACTCTTTCACTCATAGCCAAACTCTGGGGAGAGTGTAGTGAATCTTATGAAAGAAGGGGGAGATGAAAGACATGGAGGGGGCAGAAGTTCCACATGGAGAACAAAAGAACCAAAATATTGGGCACAAGGGTCTTTTCTGAGACTTATACTCCACCCAAGGGCCATGCATGGAGAAAACCTAGAACCCCTGCACAGATGTAGCCCATGACAAAAAAAAATATATTTTTTTTAAAATATCGTTATTGTATGGAAATATTTCCAAAATTAAATTATATGTGGAAATCTAGCAAAACTCTAGGCTCTAAAATGTAGATGAAGCTTATTAACTGTATTCAATATTTATAACAATATTCATGCTGGAATTTTATTTTGAAAGAAACCCATTGTAGCATCTTCAAGGACAAAATGTTTTGTAGATATAAGGAAGATATACAAGAAGTATGATTGTTTCTCTTTGCTTGCTGGCAGCTTGGATAAAAGAGAAAGATCCCTAGGAAGATCCAATGTTTATTATGCAGTGGTGATGTCAAGGGTAGTAAAGTAGTCAGGAAAAAAAGAACCGCTATTCCTCAGAAATAATGATGTATTACAGCATAACCAAGGTTTTTTTATTTTTTAATTTAGATTATTGCAGTTAAATTTTAATTGACCGCTGATTTGAACAAAATATTTTTAAGAGATGAATGAAGCACACCTGTTGAAGTGTCTCCAAGAAGTTTAAATTGTGAGGGTTTTGTCCCAATACTGTGTAAATTCCTTAAGGTATTAGTAATATAATGCAGTAAGTGGTAAGTATTGTAAGCATACAATGGGTACTCTTGGAAGAAATAAATCATAGGGATATGTCTTTGAGCCTATTCCTTGTGCTCCTTGCTTCCTAATTTGAAATTCCTATGCTCCATAGATATGCTACACAATTTTTGTTCTAGTGTACTTTGTCTTCCATAATGTATGGCTATTTTTGAAAAGCCTACCAAAGTAAATAAGCCTTCTTTAAGTTCTGATTAGGTGAGACAGGGTGCATTCAGGATGGTGTGAATTGTAGGTCATGTGGGGGTCTATGTGGAAACCTAGTGAAGTCAAAATTCACTGTATTCTACAAGGGTGACCTTCGCAAGGTTTTCTAGGATCCTGAACCATCTATTTCCTGTAAACAGGCAAAGCTTCCTATGGTGGTACTGGGAAACCAAACCAGACACAAAATCTTCTACCTACAATCTGTCCTGCCTGCAAAATGTGCTGAGGCAATGGTGGTATCGAAGGAAGTAGCCAACAAACGGCTTGTCTAATTTGAAGTCCATGGCATGAGAGAGAGCCCACGCTCAACAGTGCCTAGATGACTAAGAAATGGAAGCAGAGTAGCCCAGAGACCTAGGGTAGAGCCAAACACAACTGGCCAAAAGAATATTGAAATGATTTCAAATGATATCTTGCTATATTCATAGATGGTTTGTCTTACGGAAGCATCCTCTTGCACCTGATCTGAGCAGATGCCGAAACCCAGAGCCAAACATTAGGTAGGGAGCTCAGATTGTAGATCTCCATCAGGGTCTTCCCCTTGGAGTTCAGGGAACCTTGCGGAAGATGGGGAAGAAGAATTTTGGGAATCAGAGTGGTAGAGGATACCCTGAGAATAAGATCCCTAGAATCCTCTAAGCATGGGTCACAGAGGCTCGCAGAGACTGAGATGTAATTATTGAGTCTGAGTGATTCTATTTTTGGTCCTCTGCACATATGCTATGGTTGTTGGTTTTGTAGATTGGTGGGAATCCTAACAGTAGGAGTGTGTGTGTATGTGTGAGTGTGTGAGTGTGAGTGTGTGTGTGTGTGTGTGTGTGTGTGTGTGTGGTGGGGTGTCTTACACCCTTTTGTTTGCTCTTGGGACACCATTCCTCCTACTGGGTTTTCTATCTTATCCTTGATGTGAGGATTTGTACTAGTTCTTTTTTTTAATTTTGATTTTTTTAAAATTAGTTACAGTTTGTTAACTTTGTATCCCTGCTGTATCCCACTCCCTCTTTCCCTCCCAATCTCACCCTCCCACTCTCATCTCCTCCCTGCCCCTTTCCAAGTCCATTGATAAGGGAGGACCTCCTCCCCTTACATCTGAAACTGGTTTATCAGGTATCTTCAGGACTGGCTGCAAAGTCCTCCTCTGTGGCTTAGCAAGGCTACTCCTCCGGGGGGGGGGGGGCAAGGGAGGTTACTTGTTCTCATTGTTTCTGGTTTTACTGGGTTTGGTTGATGTCCCTGGTATGCCTTCTTTATTCTGGAAGGGAGAAGAGGGGTTGGGAAGTGGATCTGGGAAAGAGGAGAAATAATAGGAAACCAGGAGGGAAGGGAAACTAGGGTAGTGATGTATTTTATTGGAAAAGAATAAATTTAAGCAAAAGTTGTTCTGATTGCTTAGAAGTGCTTGTCATAGTTATGAAAAAGTTCATAACACAAGCTAACTGTTGTTGCTATGCCTGATAAATGTATATGAACATATATTTCTTTGATAAAGAATCTTGTTTATATTTCTAAAGAGTTTGCGTTTGCATATGTTTTAGTATGAAGATAAACTAACTAGTATTATAATTTATACACACAGCATTTATGAAGAGTGGAATTAGACAGATATCAGTACTGTGAGCATTTTAATATATAGGACCTTAACGACACTCTCACTTATGAGAGAGATATTGGAGATACTATTTGAGAAAATTCCTCTGTTAGATTGGCCTGTAGCCGTATTTCTTGGTATTTTCTTTATTAAAGATTTTGGGGAAATGTCCAGCCCATTGTGTGTAAGTACTGCCACTCCTAGACAAGTCATTCTGGGTTTTATAAAATAAAAAAGCTGACTATGTCGTAAGACCTAGCCAATAATCAGCATTCTCCTATGGAGTATTTTTCAGAAGACCTAGGGAGGCCTGCCTCAAGGTTCCTTCCTTGTTAACCTGGCATGTTTTTCTTTATTTTATTTATTTTTCTTTATTTTAATAACAAGATTATTTGCTTTACCATTTTCACCATTTTGCTATGATTTTAGTAATATAGATTTAAACTTACCTATACAATTTTTTGAATGAAAAAAAAATCCAGTTTTTTTTGAAAAGAGACACATTTTTATCCACAACTGAATGATGACAGATTATTCATTAGTCAATTTTCAAAGATTTTCTCTTCATATCCCAACTATAAACTGTAAGCTAAAAAGAAAAGGAAACAAAAACAAAAACCTTTATTCCATAGGTTGATTTGGGGCATGGTGTTTTATCACAGCATTACAAACAGAACAAAGGGGAAATCTGGTCTAAACTTGTCTAAATTGCAATTCAATGAGTTAGCTGTATAGAAATATCCATACATACATATGTGGAAAATAATTATATCTAGTAATTAAAAATAGTGTTCCTTTATAACTAAACCTGATAAAAATGCATATACAATATATCATATATACTATATGTGATATAATATATTGTATAATCAGATTTATTCAACACAGAAAATTGTGTTCTTTATATACATATAAATAATGCATGTTACTATTTACATAGATATTATGTATACTATACGTTGTATATCGTATATATTAAAACAAAATTATTTGCTTTACCATTTTCACCATTTTGCTATGATTTTAGTAATGTAGATTTAAACTTACCTATACAATTTTTTGAATGAAAAATATTCCAGTTTTTTTTGAAAAGAGACACATTTTTATCCACAACTGAATGAAGACAGGTTATACATTAGTCAATTTTCAAAGATTTTCTCTTCATATCTCAACTCGTATGTGCTTTTGCAACAGAATCAGGAATAAGTCTGAAATGTTGTACATATATTCATAGTCACTCATGGTAATGATCTCTGACCTCTGCCCATATTGGATATTTTATGACTTGCCTTGTAGAACACATTTCACTGAATGTTAACTACACTAGGGAAACTTTTCTCAAACCATATAAAATATATTGAAGGGAGATTAGATGTAATATATAGCATAATCCAATTTACTGCAGAATGAAGCATGGTGTCTTTAAGCTCAGAAATCAACAAATTTTATCTGCCAATATTTGCATACATTTATATTTAATTATTGCTTAAATTATTCCAATGTACACAATTGGTTTACAGTTGACAGGTAGTAATTGTATATATTCATTTCAAAATACATATTTCCTTTTTTTTAATTAAATTTATTTTTTTATTATTTGTTACATTTTATTAACTCTGTATCCCAGCTGTATCCCTCTCCCCTATTCCCTCCCAATTCCACCCTCCCTCCCTCATCTCCTCCCTGCCCCTTTCCAAGTCCACTGATTGGGTAGGACCTCCTCCCCTTTCATCTGACCCTGGTTTATCAGGTATCTTCAGGGCTGGCTACAAAGCCCTCCTCTGTGGCCTAACAGGACTGCTCCTCCCTTGGGGGGTGAGGAGGTCAAAGAGCCAGCCATTGAGTTCCTGTTAGAAATAGTCCTTGTTCCCCTAACTATGGGAAACCAATTGGTTACTGAGCTACCACGGGCTACATCCAAGCAGAGGTTCTAGGTTATATCCATACATGCTCCTTGGTGGAGTGTCAGTCTCAGAAAAGACCCCTGTGCCCAGATATATTTGGTCCTTGTGGTGCTCCTATTCTTTTCAATTTAACAAAAAATATGACATGTCTAATCAGCATTATTAATTGCATTTATATTATTGTATCAATAATGAAAGGAAAAAAATGTTAATTCACCAACCATCAGTTATATAGTAAAAAAAAATTTGTCCTTTCTAATTAAATCTTTAAATTCATTCAGTATCAGTTACATTTAATCATACAGTGATTTTTAAAATTGATAATTTTTCTTTCCCTGGGTTGTTTCCACTTACCTAGTTGATTACTGCTTGAACAAGTAGACACTGTGTAGATGATATTGCCATTCCCACATATCCTACCCAGTGCTTTTCAAACATCTTACAGGCAACAAAGAGATATATTTTTTGTCAATTTTCCAACAACATTTACCATAGGGAGTTGATTATTGTTATATATCTTGCTTGGATTATTAGTTATGACCTCTTTAAAGATATGAATATAGAAAATAAAGAACAATCCTTTTAAACTTGATAGGGGTATATATAGGTATGTAATTATAGATCAATATTTCAAGTGCATGTTTATTCAACAAAACTATAATTATATATATGCATTTATATCATGTATGTATGAATCATTGTAAAATTGTATGTTATAATATTGAAAGCTATATTTGTGCTTAGTCAAATATGAATTGTAATTCGTATAGCTATCACCATAAGAAGAATTATACTACAATGTAAGCAATATAGCAACTTTAATAAATTCTCCGGAATTTTTTCCAAAGGAGAGAAACGGAACTCATACTGGGCCAGCATTTCTTCAGGGTTAGATTTGTTTCTAAGGTGCATGGAACCTACATGCATGTAAGCATGTGAATGCTCCTGAAATTGTTATCTGCAAGAGCCCGCAAGCTAGAATCACACTCAAGTTCTATCAAGTGTTCAATAAGTGCATACAATGTATTACATTGGTTTTAAAAGTCAATGTACTAGCATTGAGGAGGAAAAACTATGAGCTGCATCTTGGATTGAGGCCAATAGTACACTCATACATGGTAGAGAGAAGAAACCATACTCTCTGCGAGGGTGATTCCATCACAATGTGGTATTTGAGAAGGCAACTTTACATCTCGTGTTGATGTGAGATGGGGACTAATGATGAGTGTGTACAGAGGATCATCGTAAAGACAGAAGATTGCCTTAAAATTGATTTGCGCTTATGTTTGCACAAGGTCTAGGAATTAAATATCACTTATGAATCATTTGAAACTGGACAATTGTGTATAACATAAATTAAACAGTGAAACAAGGAGCTCCACAAGGAGACCAACAAAGCTAAATATCTGAGCCCAAGGGATCCTGCAGGGATTGATGCACCAACCAAGAACCATGCATGTTGAGGACCTGGAACCTCTGCTCAGATATAGCCATGGCAGCTCAGTCTCTAAAAGGGTACCCTAGTAAGGGGAGCAGGAGCTGCCTCTGTTGCCTGCTCTTTGATCACTCTCCCCTGGCAATGCGGCCTTATCAGGTCTCAGAGGAAAAGGATCCAGGCAGTCCTGATGAGACTTGAAAACCTATGGGCAGATGACAAAGGAGGAGAACTCCCTCTTTTAGTGGAATAGGGGAAGGGAAAAGGGGGCATAAGGGAGGGAAGGTGGGACTGGGAGGAACTGAGGGAGGGGACTTCAATTGGGATATATAATGAAAAATTTGTAAAATAAAGTAGATAAGTAAAAAGAGAAGATGGCTAGCGAGATGGCTCAGCAGTTAAGAGTGCAGTCTGCCCTTTCAGAGGTCCTGATCAATTCTCAGAAACCACCTGATGGCTCACAGGTATCTATACTGGGATCTGATGCTCTCTTTGGCATGAAGGTGCATAGGCAGTTAAAGCTGTCATACATAAAATAAATAAATCTTTAAAAAAAGAAAACATGAGAAATACAAACTATTGAAAAATGTAGCAATCACAATTGAATAATCAATGATGTATTACATTTTTGAAAGATATTTTAAGTAACATACTTTGTCTTTGTAAGTTCATGTTTTAATTAGCCTTGTCTATTTCCTTACCAGAAAAAAAATGATAATGATTAAAAGTATGTGACCTTCCTAATAAGTAGGTAGGTTAACCCAAATTTCATTCTATTCCCCTGAAGAAATATTTTAAAATTGCTAAACCTATTGGGAAATTAAATAGCCTCATTTAGTTTTCATCTTTTCTTCACTTTTCGGTGCCAAAACTCTAATGAAAGTGCTAAAGAGCAATGAAATGGCCAAAGGCAGAAAGCCAAAGAGAAATGGGGAGAGAATAAAGAGCCAAATAAGCAACCTTTAAATAACTAAGAGTTGATTGATTGGTTCAACCCATTTAGACAATTATCTTAATAGCTCTGTTTGCTAAAAGTTCCTGGTGGTCTTGCCAGATGCTATAAAGTAGCTGTGAACCAGAAACAATGTGAGTAGTTAAGTGCACCAGATACTAAGTCATGGAATTTTGATTTAAGCAAAGGTTCCATGAGTTCTGAACACTGCAACTTTTTCTTAGTATAGATCCAATTTTAAGAAATTTATGGAATTAATAGGATCTTATGTATAAACCTGTGAAAACTGCCTTTACCAGTATTTGTGATTATCATAAACAAGGAAAGGATTAAAAACAGTAAGTAATAATTTAGAAAGCCAGTATAGTAAAAGAGAATAGCCAAGCTATTTATTAAAGGATAGTATAATTAAGTAGGAAACCAATAAATTGCATTTGTTTAACATGTTCTACTGGTGAGGCATATTACTCTGTAATAATACCTAGTTGCCATCTACACTATGCTCTCTATGTTTCTTCTGATTTTTTCACGAATGGAAATTCCAATGGAAATGGAAAATTGTCAGTGCAGCCCCAGGGAAGGAAACATCCACAGCAAGATTTTAATATTAGCAACCATATGTTTAGATAATTGACTTCTTAATATAATTTAAATACTTGTATGATTATACTACACATCCATGTACTGCATGACTGTTTTCCTGTTTAAAATACCACAAGAATCTTTATCCTTGCTTCTTAGCATTCGCAGAACTAGAACCTGCTATGCAGGCTACTGGGTAGACAAACACATTGATAGTCTCTCCTAGAACAGAACCCTGTGAGCTACATACCCAGCCTGCCCGGCAACGTGTGATGTCAGGTGTAACAATGTCAGGACTATTTATGAGTGTGACTTGACTGCTCTCTTGTGAAATCTGCTGCGTAGAAATGAATTCATGCTTTATACTGTCTCATGGTTGATACCATGATTTTCAGCACAGACTGTTTAGTTTTAGACAACCATTTAGTGTAGTCTCCTTTGAGGAAGACTATTTCTCCTGCTCTTGGCATTTGTCAGTTGCCTACAGTTCTTGGTATAAGATTGAGACCGCATACCTCCCATCTTTATTACCATATGCTTGCTCAGCTCATGTTGGATTTATTTAATAGGGATATGTATATACGTAATGACAACTAATAAAAAATTTCCACAGAATTAAAAAAAAGCAAAGAAGCATTTATGGAAGGGTTTGAAGGGAGAAAATTGAATTAGGGAATACTAATTCAATAGATAGAAGAAAAAATTAAAAAAGGAAAAAGTTACATTTGAATGTTTTTTTCTATTGCCTTTGCTGAAGAATGGAAATTTTGGAAAAAAATAATAGGGCAACAAATGTACAGTGCAGAGTAAATACTTTGTGGACAGTTATGATGTGTTTGGCACAGAAGTTTCTTTCCCCAAGGCTGTGAGTTTTGGAGATGCAGAGGCTCCATTTTCTAAATGTACAGAGACTGCCACGCAGGTGAATGCACTATGACCTGCTCCAGGGGAAGATGAAAATCCTTCACTGAATGTATTACATAATCCCAGAAAGAGAGACTCTGGAAGGTGACAGGCTCCCTCCCGCAGTGATGGCTTTCTCAAATTCCTTTACTTTACACCAATCAATATGCTGAAGCTGCACTTTTGGGTCAGAAGGATAAGACTATTTTAGCAATACAGCAGGCATTGGACACTCTTGGTATCTAAAGTAAATAAACTGAAAAATATTAAAAAAAAGAAGCAAGGTGAAATAGCTCTAATATATTATCTTTAAGAATAGGGCTTAGAAAAAATAAGTTAAATAATGATGTGTTTCAGTAGTTTAAATTAGATCCACCGAAATGTTTTATACTTAATAAAATAATTAAACATTATTAAAGACAAAATTGAAATTCAGATATCATTTCAGAAAGAATATCTTAAACTATGTTGAGCATAGCCATCTATTGAAAATACAAGATTTAAAGACATTTTCAAATAAGTATTTGTTGTGTACAAATTCATGTATTCTATTTAATTGACTTAATGGCAGTTAATGCAATCACATCTTTATAGTTTTTAAATTTCATAAGGCAATTATATTGCCTTAATTGTTTCTGCTATTAGCTCTTTAAAGGACAACAGCCTATATCTGCCACCTAAAATATAATTACTATGAGAAATTTTATATTAAATCACTAATCATTCAAACTGCCACATTTTTGATTCAGACTTTAGGAGTATATCTAAAAGTTTAAAATAGTCAAAAGTGCCTCTTGTCCTCATTGGCCAATGCTCCTCATGGAAACCATAGCCTTACAAATCCACAGTACTAGGGTTGAGATGCCTCCTTATTAATGATTTGCTGTGCTCTTCCATCTTTATCTACAAATGATATAGACTACTGATGTAGTTTTCAGCTGCCTACCAGAAGTTACCAATGAACCCCTGTTATTAAAGACTAACCTCTTAGGACAAAAGTCTAGTATAATTCAACCTACTGGCCATCATGGGGCCAGAAATTCTAAGTGAAATGCATGTAGAGGAAGCAATTAAATACTTCCCAAGTACAACACCTATAAACAAGGGCAATAACTGACATGGCAAAATATTTATAAATATGCAATAATTGGCTCTCCCATGTTGGTGGCAATCGACAACTGTATAATTGTACTTAAGGCAAGTTAAACAGGAAGAAAAATCATGCTTACTTCTGGAAATTTAGCTAGCCTCCCAAGACTGGTGAAGTCATGAATATTGGGAAAGAATTTGCCACTTACACTGTGCTAGACCAGTAAATATAAAAATTCTTTGTTTTATTCTAAATTTTATCCTATGTGCACAGAGAAGTGTAGCTAACACCATTGATTTAAAAGCCTCCAGTGGTGATTTGAACAGGAAAGGACACTATAGACTCACGTGTTTTAATGTTTAGCCCATTGGGAGTGACAATTTTAGAAGTTTTGGTCTTGTCTGAGAAGGTGTGACCTTGTTGGAGGAAGTGTGTCAAAGTGTAGGTGAGCTTTGAGGTCATATATGCTCATCTTGCCAGTGTCTCAGTCTCCAGTTGCTGCCAAGGATCAAAATGTAGAACTCTCAGCTCCTTCTTCAACAGCAAGTCTGCCTGTGAGTTACCATGTTTCTTGCCATGATATTAATTAAATAAACCCCTAAAGCTGTAAACAAGCCAGCTCCAATTAAACATTTTCTTTATAAGAGTTGTCATGTTCGATTCCATTGATCCACCATTCTGTTTCTATGCCAGTACCATGCAGTTTTTATAACTGTTGCTCTATAGTACAGCTTGAGATCAGGGATGGAGATACCTCCAGAAGATCTTTTATTGTAGAGGATTGTTTTAGCAATTCTCGGTTTCTTGTTATTCCATACGAAGCTGAGAATTTTTCTATCCAGGTCTGTAAAGAATTGTGTTGGCAATTTGATGGGAATTGCTTTTGGTAACATGGCCATTTTTACTATGTTAATCTTGCCAAGCCATGAGCATGGGAGATCTTTCCATCTTCTCATATCTTCCTCTAATTCTTTCTTCAGAGACTTGAAATTTTTTTCATACAAGTCTTAGACTTGCTTGGTTAGGGTTACACCAAGGTACTTTATGTCATTTGTGGCTATTGTGAATGGTGTTGTTTCTCTAATTTCTTTCTCAGCCCTTTTGTCTTTTGTATACAGGAGTGCTACTGATTTTTTGAGTTAATTTTGTATCCGGCGACTTTGCTGAAGGTGTTTATCAGCTGTAGGAGTTCCCTGATAGAGTTTTTGGGGTCACTCATATATACTATCATATCATCTGCAAATAGTGATAATTTGAATTCTTCCTTTCCCATCTGTATCCCTTTGATCTCCTTCGACTGTCTTATTGCTCTAGCAAGGACTTCCAGCACTATGTTGAAGAGATATGGAGAAAGTGGGCAGCCTTGTCTTGTCCCTGATTTCAGTGGGATTGCTTTAAGTTTCTCTCCATTCAGTTTGATGTTGGCTATAGGCTTGCTGTATATCGCCTTTACTATGTTTAGATATGTGCCTTGTATCCCTGATCTCTCCAGTACTTTAAACATGAATGGATGTTGGATTTTGTCAAATGCTTTTTCAGCGTCTAGGGAGATTATCATGTGGTTTTTTTCTTTCAGTTTGTTAATATGGTGGATCACATTGATGAATTTCCGTATATTGAACCACCCCTGCATACCTGGGATGAAGCCTACTTGGTCATAGTGGATAGTATCTTTGATGTGTTCTTGGATCCGGTTTGCAAGTATTTTGTTAAGTATTTTTGCATCAATGTTCATAAGGGAGATTGGCCCACACTTATGGACACCTGATTTTTGACAAAGATGCCAAAACCATACAATGGAAAAAAGATAGCATCTTCAACAAACGGTGCTGGTCCAACTGGATGTCTACATGTAGAAAAATGAAAATAGATCCGTACTTATCACCCTGCACAAAACTGAAGTCCAAGTGGATCAAAGACCTCAACATAAAACCAGACACATTAAATCGGCTAGAAAAAAAAGTGGGGAATACCCTAGAACTCATTGGTACAGGAGAAAACTTCCTGAACAGAACACCAACAGCACAGGCTCTAAGAACAACAATCAATAAATGGGACCTCATGAAATTGAAAAGCTTCTGTAAAGCAAAGGACACCATCATCAAAACAAAGCGACTGCCTACAGATTGGGAAAGAATCATCACCAACCCTTTATCTGACAGAGGACTCATATCCAATATATATAAAGAACTAAACAAGCTGAAAAGCAACAAACCAAGTAATCCACTTAAAAAATGGGGAACAGAGCTAAAGAGAGAATTCTCTGCAGAGGAATATCGAATGGCAGAGAAGCACTTTAAGAAATGCTCAACCTCATTAGCCATTAGGGAAATGCAAACCAAAACAACCCTGAGATTTCAACTTACACCCATCAGAATGGCCAAGATAAAAAACTCAAGGGACAACACATGCTGGAGAGGTTGTGGAGAAAGGGGAACCCTTCTCCACTGCTGTTGGGAATGTAAACTTGTACAACCACTCTGGAAATCAATCTGGCGCTTTCTCAGACAACTAGGAATAGCGCTTCCTCAAGATCCAGCCATACCACTCCTAGGCATATACCCAAAAGAGGCGCAAGTACACAAAAAGGACATTTGCTCAACCATGTTTGCAGCAGCTTTATTTGTAATAGCCAGAAGCTGGAAACAACCCAGATGCCCCTCAACTGAAGAATGGATGCAGAAACTGTGGTACATCTATACAATGGAGTATTACTCAGCAATGAAAAATAAGGAAATCATTAAATTTGCAGGTAAATGGTGGGACCTGGAAAGGATCATCCTGAGTGAGTTGTCCCAGAAGGAAAAAGACATGCATGGTATAAACTCACTCATATAAACATACAATATAAATTAACCCACTAAAATCTGTACATCTAAACAAACTAAGCAAAAGAGAGGACCCTAACTAAAATGTTCAATCCCCATCCTGAAAGGCAAAGAGGATGGACATCAGAAGAAAAAGAAAATAGGAACCAACCTCGGAACCTGATACAGAGGGCCTCTGAAAACCAGAAGAAAACAGGAAACAATCTTGAAACCTGCCACAGAGGGCCTCTGAAAGCTTCTGCAGTATAGACTGTCAAAGCAGATGCTGAGCCTGATGGCCAACTGATGGGCAGAGTGAATGGAATTTTATGTAAGGAGTGGGAAATAGTAAGAGCTGGAGGGGACAGGAACTCCACAAGGAGAGCAACAGAACAAGATAATTTGAACACAGGGAACTTCCCAGAAAATCATACTCCAACCAAGGACTATTCGTGGAGATGACCTGGAACCCCTGCACAGGTGTAGCCCATGGCAGTTCAGTGTCCAAGTGGGTTACATAGTAATGGGAAGAGGGACTGCCTCTGACATAATCTGATTGGCCTGCTCGTTGATCACTTCCCCCTGAGGGGGAGCAGCCTTACCAGGCCACAGTAGAGGACAATGCAGCCACTTTTGATGAGAACTGATAGACTAAGATCAGAAAGAAGAGGAGAACCTCCCCTATCAGTGGACTTGGGGAGTGACATGCATGCAGAAAGGGGAGGGAGGGTGGGATTGTGAGGGGAGGAGGGAGGGGCTTATGGGGGGATACAAAATGAATAAAGTGTAATTAATAAAAAATTTAAAAAAAAAAGAGTTACCATGGTCACGGGGTCTCTTCACAGCAGTAGAAACCTTTTCTGTGATAAATGGAGATCATCAGAGAAAAAGTTATAAAAGCATAATACAGAATAGAACAGATCATGAATAGCCCAACCTCAATGGATACATTTATATCATATCACCTGAGTCTATAGCTCAGGAAACATTGCAGAAGAGGTGGTGGAAAAATTGCAAGAGTCAGAAATCAAGAAGTCAACAGTAAAACAGTTTCTTCTTAAAAATGGCTATATAAAGAAAGCAAGGAAAATGACAGTATCAATTGAAGAACTAAGGTGGAAAGGAAAACTATTTGCACGATGTCATCACTAGACAAAGAACTACAAGCAAATAATGACTGCTTGTATTACCATACAACAATTTACCATATCATTCTTTGGTTGATGAGCTCCTTCTTGTTTGTCAGTGCTGAGTAGTAAATCCTGAAGCCAGATACATCCAAAAACCAAAACTGGACTCAGCAGGTTTTATTTACCTATTTGTGTACATTCACACACACATGCACACATACTTGCCCACATAGAATATATAAATATATAATATATAAAATGTATATTTAAATATTACATATGTGTATACAAAAATAAAAAGATCTTATCAATTTGAGAGTGAAGGCTCTTGGGGGGCACTGGGAAAGGGAAGCTGAGAAGGGCTGAAGGGAGAAAAAGGGAGGGGAAATTGTGATACAATTCTATTTCCATTAAAAACATGTTTAAAAAAATAAACTTAGAACTTAATGGGCTAACAGTGGTACTGAGTTTGCAGAGTGAATATTATCATTACAGAAGTGCAGAACTTCACCTTTAGCTCTGAATGACCCATGACCTAAGTGCTGTCACAACACTTAGGTGATAGGGTCATCCTCAGTTAGACAGTGAGTTCAAGATTGGAATGAGCCTCAGGAGATCCTGTCAGTAAAAAAATAAACAAATAAATTAATTAAAAAGCCTTGTTTTTCCAGTTGTTTTTGTTAATATAAAAGTTGCTGGAGCTCAGATTTGTACCTAAGTGCTTAGTATTCAAATTAAGCATTGACCCATGCACATAATTAACCGTGTTTAGTATCACAGTAAGGTAATATCTAGTAATGATCTTATCAATGTTTCTCAATTCATAAAAACCAAGAGGATGAAAGTTCAGAAACAAAATTAATTAACCTGCTGTTGAGTGAGCATACTCTGAATAATCAAAGGAAATCTTTAGGAACAGAAATAATATTAAACAGATAAAACCAAAACAAATTACATCTCAATTCTGTTTACATTTATTTCTGAGTAAGAAACCTTTACTCCGTTTTATGGTGGGAAGATAATAGCTTTGACCTACATTAAATGATAATAAAGTAATCTAATTATGTAGAACATTTTAATTGTTTTGAAGTGATAATGAGTCACAACTTGCAAATAAGATGTCATTATTTCAGAGAAATCTCCCTTAGGAAGGTAAAGTGTTTAGAGCAGGTCTTGTCCAATAAAAATACAGTAAAAGTCAATGTATTAAGTTTTCTAACATCATAGTTAAAAATAATAAGAAACGGAGTACAATCGATATAGTATGATGAATGATCTATTTTAGACTTATTTTCATCTCAATCTTACCTGAATTTTAAAGACTTGGCATAAAAAGCATCATTAATCATTTTATATTGATTTAATGTTGAAGCATTGTTTTTGTTGATAGGAGAAAATTATTGTAGTACTAAAAACATACTCGTGGTATAACTAAGCAAACATTTAGTCTTGCACCAAATGATGACTCAAAAATGGCTGAGTATTGGGACAAATGAAAAGCTATATATGAGGAATGGTAGACATGCTCAGTGAACATGTCTAGCAACTTACTGTAAGGCACATCAGATTCAGAATGTTTACAGATATCTAGGGAATTGTCTGTTAGCATGGACAAGGGACCAAAAATAATAACACCTAGTTTCAAAAATAAATAGGTAGGAAAATACAGAAAACACAAACAGAAGGAACATTACCAACCTCATTCTACGAGGCCACAATCCCTTGATGATTAAATAACACAAAGACCCAACAAAGAAAGAGAACTTTAGACCAATCTCTCATGAAAGTTGATGCAAAAAATACTTGATAAAATACTCGCAAACCAGACCTAAGAACACATTAAAGATAACATCCACCATGACCAAGTAGGCTTCATGCAGTAGGGGTGGGTCAAGATACAAAATTCCATCAATGTAATCCACAGTATAAACAAACTGAAAGAAAAAAAAAAAAACAAAAAAAAAAAACACATGATCATCTCCTCGATGCCGAAAAAGCATTTGAGAATATTCAATACTGTTCATGTTTAAAGTTTAGAGATCAGGTATACAAGGCACATACCTAAACAAAGTAAAAGCAGTATACAGCAAGCCTATAAACTAACATCAAATTAAGTGGAGATAGTTTGGCCGTGAGTCTTAGCATCTGCTTTGATGCACTGCTGTGTATAGTCTTACAGAGGCTCTCAGTGGTAGGCTTCTATGCTGCTTCTCATTTTCTCCTACTTCCAATGTCCATACCATTTGTCTTTCTAAGTAAGGATTGATTATTTACCCTGGGTCCTCCTCCTTGTTCTTTAGGTGTACAAATTTTAGTAGGTTTATTCTATCTTATAGGTCTACTATCAATTTATAAGTGACTATATACCCTGTGTGCCTTTCTGCTTCTGGGATACCTCACCCAGGACAATCTTTTCAAGGTCCCACTAATTGACTGCAAAATTCATGATCTCCTTGTTTTTAATTGCTGAGTAATATCCCATTGTGTAAATGTACCATAATTTATGTATCTATTCCTCCATTAGTTCCATATTTATCACCCTGCACCAAACTAAAGTCCTAAGGTGAAATCTCAGGGTGGTTTTGATTTGCATTTCCCTAATGGCTAATGACATTGAACATTTCTTTAAGTGTTTCTCTGCCATTCAATATTCCTCTACAGAGAGTTCTCTGTTTAGCTCTGTTCCCCATTTTTTAATTGGATTACTTGGTTTGCTGCTTTTCAGCTTCTTTAGTTCTTTATATATACTGGATATTAGCCCTCTGTCAGATAAAGGGTTGGTGAAGATTCTTTCCCAATCTGTAGGCAGTCGTTTTCTTTTGATGAGAGTGTCCTTTGCTTTACAGAAGCTTTCGCGTTTCATGATGCCCCATTTATTGATTGTTGCTCTTAGAGCCTGTGCTGTTGGTGTTCTTTTCAGGAAGTTGTCTCCTGTACCAATGAGTTCTAGGGTTTTCCCCGTTTTTTCTTCTAACCAATTTAATGTGTCTGGTTTTATGTTGAGGTTTTGATCCACTTGGACTTTAGTTTTGTGCAGGCATATAAGTATTGATCTACTTGCATTTTTCTGCATGTAGACATCCAGTTAGACCAGCACCATTTGTTGAAGATGCTGAAGAGGTTGTGGAGAAAGGGAAACCTCCTCTACTGCCTGTGGGAATGTAAACTTGTACAACCACTCTGGAAATCAATCTTGTGCTTTCTCAGACAAATAGGAATAGTGCTTCCTCAAGATCCAGCCATACCACTCCTAGGCATATATCCAAAAGAGGCTCAAGTACACAATAAGGACATTTGTTCAACCATGTTTATAGCAGATTTATTTGTAATAGCCAGAAGCTTAAAAAAGCCCAAATGCCCCTCAACTGAAGAATGGATGCAGAAATTGTGATATATCTACACAATGGAGTATTACTCAGCAATGAAAATAAGGAAATCATGAAATTTGCAGGTAAATAGTGGGACCTGGAAAGGATCAGCCTGAGTGAGCTGTCCCAGAAGCAGAAAGACACACAGGGTATATACTCACTCATATATACATATAACATATAGGATACATATACATATAGGATAAACCTACTAAAATCTGTACATCTAAAGAAACTAATTAAGAGAGAGGACCCTGACTAAAATGCTCAATCCCCATCTCAAAAGGCAAACAAGAAGGACATCAGAAGAAGAAGAAAATAAGAAACAACCTAGGAACCTGCCACAGAGGGCCTCTGAAAGGCTCTTCCCTCCAGACTATCAAAGCAGACACTGAGACTTATGACCAACTGTTGGGCAGAGTGCATGGAATCTTATGTAAGAAGTGGGAAATAGTAAGATCTGGAGAGGACAGCAACTCCACAAAGAGAGCAACAGAACCAGAAAATTTGAACACAGGGTCTTCCCAGAAACTCATACTCCAACCAAGTACTAGGCATGGAGATAACCTAGAACCCCTGCACAGATGTAGGCCATGGCATTTTAGTGTCCAAGTGGGTTACATAGTTATGGGAAGAGGGACTGCCTCTGACGTAATCTGATTGGCCTGCTCTTTGATCACCTCCCCCTCATGTGGGGGCAGCCTTACCAGGCCACAGAAGATGACAATGCAGCCACTCCTGATGAGATTTGATAGACTAAGATCAGAAGGAAGGAGAGGAGGACCTTCACTATCAGTGGACTCTGGGAGGGGCATGCGTGAAGAAGGGGGAGGGAGGGTGGGACCTGGGGGAGAGGAGGGAGGGTTTATCGAGGGATACAAAGTGAATAAAGTGTAATTAATAGAATAAAATTAAATTAAAAAATTCAAAATTAAAAAACAAAACAAATCAAAACAAAACAAAACAAACAAACAAAAAAAACCCCCTAAAGTCCTAGTGTATAAAAACCCTCAAAATAAAACAAGATACACTAAATCAGTTAGAAGTGGGGAAGAGCCTAGAACTCATTGGCACAGGAGACTACTTCGTGTATAGAACACCAACAGCACAGGCTCTGAGATCAACAATGAATAAATAGGACCTCATGAAACTGAAACCTTCTGTAAAGCAAAAGACACTGTAGTCAAAACAAAATGACAACCTACAGACTGGGAAAGGATCCTCACCAACTCTATATGTGACAGAGGGCTAATATCTAGTATATATAAAGAACTTAAGAAGTTAAAAAGCAATAAACCAAGTAATCCAATTAAAAAATGGGGAACAGTGCTAAACAGAGAACTCTCTGTAGAGGAATGCCGAATGGCAGAGAAACACTTAAAGAAATGCTTTAGGTCCTTAGACATCAGGGAGATACAAATCAAAGCAACCCTGGGAAAAATTCATTTCTTAAGACCCCAAACTGCCTCTTCTCCCTCCCCACACTCATAGGCTTGCCTTTGAAGCAAAGATTAGGAAATGTATTTGGAATGATAGCTCTTACTCCTCATCATAGAAGCTACATTTTGAAACATAAAATGATAATCATAGAACTACACCTGGTGAAAATTTGGCATATGAAAAAAATATGTCAACTGATATGCTAATGAGGTTGAGGGAATCTCACAGATTGATATTTAGATGAAGAAATACAGATAACCAAGGCATTCTGAGAGATAGCAATCAGCCTTAGTTTGGGGTATTCACTGCAAAGCCGTCATTTCTAAGCGTGTCTAGGTATGACACACTAAACAAACTCAGCATGTTTTATTTATATTTTTGCATACTCACAATTAAAGAAAATAATTAAAATACTCTATGAATTAATGAGGAAGCAAGGGAACATAGGAAAAGTGTTGTGTCAGAGAGAAGAAATATAGGAGAAATTATTTAAATGCAGTAGATGTGACATTTAAAATACTTTAATAAGCATGAAAGATTAAATGTCTGTTACTTATTTCAAGAAATTTCTCACATAATTTTTATATTTTTTAATGTATTATTACTGATAGGGGAGGAGGATCCTCCCCCCCTTTAATCGGACCCTAGCCTGTCAGGACTGTTTGCATTGTCTTCTATGACCTAGCAAGGCTGCACCCCTCAGGGGGAGGTGTTCAGATCAGAGAGCCTGCCACTCAGTTCATGCCAGAGACAGCCCCTGCTCCCTATACTAGGTGACACTGCGTCTATGTGTGACATCTGAGCAGGGGTTTCAGGTCTGCTGCATGCATGGTCCTTCGATTGGGTATCAGTCTCTACAGGGCTCTTGGCCCTAGTTTTTTGTTTGTTTGCTTGTTTGTTTTTGACTCTATTGTGGACCTCCTGTCCTCTCCAGGTCTTTCTGGCACCCCCTTCCTTCATAAAATTCCCTGCAACTGCCCCAAATTTGGCTATAAGTCCAGTCTCTGCTCAGATACCAAGATCAGTAGTCTTTCAGAGGTCCTTTGTGGTAGGCATCTGTCCTGTTCCCTGTCTTCTCCTGCTTCCAATGTCTATTGCATTTGCCCTTCTGAATGAAGATTTATCATCTTCCCTAGGGTCCTTCTTGTTTTTTAGCTTCTTTAGAAGTATAGATTTTAGTATGTTTATCCTATAGAAAAAGAATGGCTAATTCACTAATAAAATAGAATTCTCAGAAAAGTAAGGTCTAAAAGAAACATCTAAAGTTAAGAAAATGTAAACAAAGAGAGTGCTTCCAGATAAGAAGCTATACATATTATTCAAGGGGCCACAGTGAAACCATTATTGGACTTATAGAAAAGGTTACGGGAAATGCTGAAGCAGGATTTTCAACACGTTGAATAGAGAGAAAAATGTGTATTTTATGGGTATATATCTGAAAGATGCTCAACCATATAACAAAGACATTTGGTCAACTATGTTAGATGTCCCTCGACCAAGGAATGGACACAGAAATTCTTGTACATTTATACAGTTGAATACTACTCAGCTATTAAAAACACAAAATCATGAAATTTGCAGGCAAATGTATGGAACTAGAAAAGATCATCCTTAGTGACATAAGCCAGATTACAAAAGACACATATGGTGTGTATACGCACTTGTAAGTGGATATTAGACATATAATATAGGATAAATATACTAAAATCTATGGTTCTAAAGAAGCTAAACACCAAGGAAGACCCTAAAGAAGATGCTTAATTCTCATTTATAAGGACAAGTAGAATAGGCACCAGAAGTGGTAAAGGAGAGGGAACAGGATGAGATCCTACTGCAGATTTCCTCTAAAAGACTCCACTCAACAGTGGATCTAGGCAGATGCAGAGACTCAAAGCCAAACTTTGGATAGAAGGCAAGAAGTCCTATGGAAGAAAGAGGGGACTAGAATCTTCTGTAGGGGACAAGAGCTCTACAAAGAGACCAAAAAAGTCAGTATATTATTTTGTATGTATATTATTTTACGGCTTTCAAAGTTTTAAATTCATGTTTAGGAGGACATGAACTGTGTGCCTTCAGAAAAGTGGTCCTTGTGAAGGTTGATTTTCCATTAAACCATACTTCATCATGTAACTATTCATAGCTTTGACACAAAGTTCAGAGTTCAGAATTAAAAATAACCTAATGGTAAAATTATTCTAGGACCAAATGTCATACGGGAGCTAAAGTTTCACTTTTTTTTTCATATTGATTTTACAATGGCACTCCAAATGAATTGTAAACTAAGAATGTGGCTTTATTTTGACTGTATTCTTATATCCTAAATGAAGTTTAGCAGGGGATTTCATGGAAGGATAGTGTTTAGATTAATGGTAAAGAAGTAACTGTAACTAATAATGAGATCAGAATTATTTTAGAGAAATCTCCTGAACTGTGTTGGTAAGATTGGAGCCATATCCTGAGAGAAAAACTCTACCCCTCAGAGTATTTGTCTTGTCATGACACAAATTCCTTTAAAAGTGAGTGGAAAACTTAACATGAGGTGTGTGTGTGTGTGTGTGTGTGTGTGTGTGTGTGTGTGTTAGGAAGTATCTCATCATAAAATGCACACAGAGCTGAAACACCTGTGGTATAAGGGGCAAGATACATGCCTAGGTGAAAACTGAAAGCAACCACAATCACCACCTATTTGAAGAGCTCATATTAGAGTGAAGTCTCATTCACAGTGGGCAAACCCATTCCTTGGACTGTATAAGAAGAATGAAAGTGATTTGAACTCTGATAAGCATAGAACACAAAAAGCAAGATTGAGAATAGAAGCTGAAGGACAGATAGAGTGTGGCAGAGTTAGAGTCACTGTAGGGAAGAGTCATGAAGAAGACCATATTGGTAGAGATATATCTGTTAACCCTAATTCATTAGTAATGCTTCAGTCCCTGCTCCCGTGATATTAGTATTAATTAGTACTAATTGTTTAGTACTAATCAGTCCCAAGAACAAAGTAATTAATTTATTTTCAATGTTGTTAAAATAGGAAAAGGAGCTTGAAATAACTAAGTAAATATGTCACATTCACATTTATTGGATGCCTTGTTGCATTGTGTACCCAAAGTTCCTCACTTTAATAATAGTTTTTAGGAGGAAACTTTTTTGAAAAACCTACACCAAACTCTGATAATCTTTCCCAACACCGATCCTTAAACCTGTGACAAACCTCCTAATAAACTAAAAGATATATCAAAAAGTCAATGTACATAACTTATTTGAAATAACAAATCCCACAATGAAATGCGCCAGAAGTAAAACTATGTAGTAGAGACAGTTATATATCCATCCAAGATCATTATAATAATAGGAATGAAATATTTTTTTCACATCACACTTTTACTTTATAGACAAATGGATTCAAATTGGAAGAAATATTCCTTTCTAATTCATCACTAATTCAGTAAATGCACTTTTTATACGTAAGTATCCCAACATGATGTCATGTATAACTTATTGCACAAATCATCATCCAGCCTCTGTCAAGATACCTACTTAAGGGTGGTGGGCATATCATCCCAAAGAATGAGAAAAAGCAAGTGCCACATTTTATTAATTTACAATTATTTTCTGGTCAAAAGATATATTTTGAGAAAAACTATGATGGTGTGTAATTGAGTCTATGGAAGCTTGTGTCTGTATTAGTAATTTCTATTCAGGAAGGGTAAAACATCTGGATATTAAGTATATTTTACAGAGAAGACAAAATTTTGTTTCATTCTTATACAAGTTTTTAGATATTTTCAATCTGTCATTGGATCTCTGCTGTAGCAGGTGCAGAACGGCTCTACATCAAACTTTAAGATTTTTCTCCATTTGCAAGCTGAGGCAACAGAAGAAGCTGGAAATACCCACTCCCAGATGTTTCTGTCTTGTATTGATGATAGAATACTTCAGTTCTGTATGGCTCCACAAATATTTTCTAAATATTTCAGAAGAACAGTGGTAATCTGGAAGATAACTTGCCCTTCCTTTATTTACTAACTCCAGCAAATATAGAAAAATGATTCGGTTTTCCAAGTTTGGGAAGTTATGCAAGTAATATAGTGTGATAAATTATTTGAGGTGTCTTTTTTTTTTGTATTTTCTTGCTGAAACTTTGTCAGAGTATGAAGGTTTTGAATGAATCAGGTTTAATTGGTTCATACTTTATTTCTTCACAGTATTATATTGCTTACTCTCTTTTGTTGTAATATAATTCCATAAAATGATTAATTTATAAAAAGAGATATATGTTTCTAAGGGTTATGGAGCTGTGGCAATTCAAAATTGAGCTAATGGAAGTTTTGGTGATTGGAGAATTCTCTGTTTAGCTCCGTACACCATATTTTAATTGGATTACTTGATTTGTTGCTTTTTAACTTCTTGAGTTCTTTATATATACTAGATATTAGCCCTCTGTCAGATAAAGGGTTGGTGAAGATTCTTTCCCAATCTGTAGGCAGTCGTTTTCCTTTGATAAGAGTGTCCTTTGCTTTACAGAAGCTTTTCAGTTTCATGAGGTCCCATTTATTGATTGTTGCTCTTAGAGCCTGTGTTGTTGGTGTTCTGTTCAGGAAGTTGTCTCCTGTAACAATGAGTTCTAGGGTTTTCCCAACTTTTTCTTCTAACCGATTTAATGTGTCTGGTTTTGTGTTGAGGTCTTTGATCTACTTGGACTTTAGTTTTGTGCAGGGTTATAAGTATTGATCTATCTGCATTTTTCTGCATGTAGACATCCAGTTAGGCCAGCACCATTTGTTGAAGATGCTATCTTTTTTTCCATTGTATGGTTTTGGAATGAAAAATACTAAATTTTGAATGAAATTGCTAAATTTGCAGGTAAATGGTGGGACCTGGAAAGGATCAGCCTCAGTTAGGTATCCCAGAAGCAGAAAGACACACACGGTATATACACTCATATAGACATATAACATAGGATAAACCTACTAAAATCTGTACATGTAAAGAAACTAATCAAGAGAGAGGACCCAGACTAAAATGCTCAATCCCCATTGTGGTAGGCAAAGAAGATGGACATCAGAAGAAGAAAAGAATAGGAAATAACCTAGGAACCTGCCACAGAGGGCCTCTGAAAGGCTCTTCCCTCCAGACTATCAAAGCAGACACTGAGACTTATGGCCAACTGTTGGGTAGAGTGCATGGAATCTTATGTAAGAAATGGGAAATAGTAAGATCTGGAGAGGACAGGAACTTCACAAGGAGAGCAACAGAACCAGAAAATTTGAACACAGGGGACTTCCCAGGGACTCATACTCCAACCAAGTACCAGGCGTGGAGATAACCTAGAACCCCTACACAGATGTAGCCCATGGCATTTTAGTGTCCAAGTGGGTTACATAGTAATGGGAAGAGGGACTGCCTCTGACATAATCTGATTGGCCTGCTCCTTGATCATCTCCCCCTGATGTGGGAACATCCTTACCAGGCCACAGAAGATGACAATGCAGCCACTCCTGATGAGATCTGATAGACTAAGATCACAAGGAAGGAGAGGAGGCCTCCCCTATCAGTGGACTTAGAGAGGGGCATGCATGAAGAAGGGGTAGGGAGGGTGGGATCAGGAGGGAGAAGGGAGGGGTTATGGGGAAATACAAAGAGAATAAAGTGTAATTAATAAAATTTTAAAAAATAAACCTTCTTGGGAACTAGGGTTCATTATAAATTTTGAGGAAACACAAACATTCAAATTTACTTCAAACCCCTCAATTTTCATTCTGGTCTCTGATTCAAACCATGTTAATTTTATCTAATCTTGCCTAATAGCAGTTTTAGTCTGTCATCCAGGTTTTATTCAAATCAGTTTATTAACACTTCATCTTGAGTCAAATCTCCCTTCTGCAGGCATGGCTGTATAATATAAAACAAATTTCTTACTCCTGGAATGCAGAGTTGATATCAGTACAAAATAGAAATTCTAGTTAAAAGAAAAAATAAAATAATTAATAAAAGGTTGTAGAGTGTAATTTTTTTCAAACTATGTCCAAATCCAGGCTGGAAAAGTTACCTAAATCAGATAGAGACTAACAAGATAGTGGAAGAGACACTGAACTTTATTTTGCTATGAAATGATGTTTTTCAGTGTTTGTAAATAGAAAAGAAAGTAATTGCAGAATTTTAGATGCAGCATAATTCAAATTAAAAAAAAAACCTTTTATTAAGGAAAAGCTAAAAGTGTATTAGGAATGTTTGATTTACAGTTATTATTTAATAATTGATTCATTAAGTAATAAATATGTGAGTATTCACCAATAACACATGTGAAGAGGTTCCATTGAATTTTTGTAAATTACCATATGTTAAGTTAAATTCTGTTCCTTAGAAATGGAATTAATAATTTACCCAATAAGAGTATTATTATGTTACACAGTATTAGGTAATTATTTCTTTTATATTGATAGATAAAATAAATGAAAATAAGTGTCAGGATTCTTATGAAGAGTTACTACTTATTCATTGTTTTATGTTAGATATTTTCTATTGGCTTAAATAATGACTTCATTTGAACTTTCAAAGTTTACGAAGTAGGTATTATTGGCATCAGTTTATCGATGAGAAAAGACAGAAATTCTAGGCAATTTACAAATTTTGAGATAATGTTTGTTTACTGACTGATATTAAAGCGGTATATTGCTTCTCCAGTATTTAGAAATTTTAGATTCTCTTCTTTACAAACATTTCTATCAGTCTTACTGGGTTATATGATAAAGTTAGTATCATTTGTCCCTGGGTTGATAATTCCTTCAATGATCATGCTATTCTATGCTTGATCTGGGTTGCTTTCTTACTTTTAAACTGAGAGGCAAGCTGTAGAGGACAGAATAGGCAATTTTATACTACTAGTTCTTAACCACATCAAGTTTGAAACAATAACTATTGTTAGGTTACAAGTTGTAGAAATCATTTGTAGCTGGTAAGATGTTAATTCATGCTCTTGCCACATGCCCTTCTACCAAAATCTGAAAGAAACCTTTTGTTGTTGGTAAAGGAGTCTAAAGCTGATCTGCAGATTAGAGCGTAAAAAAACAAGAGGTTCAGATTTTCAACATGAGTCCTGGTGAAGCTTAACAAGCAGAACCATCGTTATTTCCAACCCAATGTATGTTCTCTGTGTTTGTAGTAGGCACCACAGGAAGCTGGGCACACAGGATCTATGCAATCTTGTGGCAGATGTGATCTTAAACTTTCAGGTACTTATTAAACTGTTACTATAGAAGGGCTGTTTGTCTTTCTCTTTAAGACAGCAGTTTGGGGGCACATTAAATGAGATAGTGGTAGTGAATCACAAAGTTATTAGACACTTGTCAGACAGTCTTACAATAAAATGTGTCCTTTGAGAAAACACAACCTTAGGTTAGATCACATTTCAATGAGTCATGCTTCCTCTAAGGTATCTGGCAGTTTTGTTTCAAAACATTGCAGATATAAATAACAACTTTATATCTGAAAAACTGTAAACAACATGGGAAAATGAATTTTTTCTCCTTCAAAGATGAAGAATTTCCACTATTGTCACATTTACATAAAGGTGTTATTTACTCTTATTTGGCTAGGTGTTATATTCATCATTGATGCCATCAATTTAGAAATTAGGGAAATATGTTATAATTTTCTTTTATTAATTATTATTATTATTTTACAATTTATTAAATTTGTATCTCAGTTGTAGCCCTCTTCCTCATGTAGTTCCAGTCCCACCCTTCCTCTATCCTCTTCCTTATTTGTATCTCCTAGTCCACTGATTTGGAAACTCCTATCCTACTGTCTAACCTTAGCCTATCATGTCCCAACAGGACTGCCTGGATACTCTTCTTCTGTGGGCTGGCTATGTTGCCCAACAAGGAAGAAGTGATCACAGAGCAGGCAACCAAGTTCATGTCAGTGACTGTCTCTTTTCCCCTTACTAGATGACCCACATGAAGACTGAGAACTCAATGGAATATACCTGAGTAGGGGTCTAGGTCCTCTCTATGCATGGTTGATTCATCAGTCTCTGTAGTCCCTCATGGGTCTAGAAATTTTTTATCTTTGTTGGTCATCTAGTGGGGCTCCTGTCCGCTCTGGGTCTTTCTATATCACTCTTTATCTGAAAGACTTCCTTTGCTTGTCAAAGTATGACTGTAAATCTCTGCATCTACTTCGATCCCTTGCTGGCTGGAGTCTTTTAGAGGACATCTGTAGTAGTCTCTCATTCTGTTACTTCTCTTCTACGATTTCTGGTGTCTATTCTGTTTTTCCTCCTGAATGAGAATGAAGCATATCCTTAGGATTTTTCTTGTTGTTTAGCTTCTTTAGGTCTGTAGATTTTAGTATGTTTACCCTATATTATATAGTTAATATCCACATATAGGTGAGTATATACTATGCATGTCTTTCTTCTTCTGGTTTGCCTCATTCAGGATGATATTTTCTAGTTTTATCCATTTGCCTGCAAATTTCATGTTTTCCTCATATCTATTCCATTGTAGTAGGGTGCCATAATTTTTGTATCCATTATTATGTTGAGGGGCATATAGGTTGTTTCCATATTCTGACTAAAACAAATAAAACTGTCATGAACATAGTTGAGCAAATGCCCTAGTTGTATGGTTGAGCATCTTTCAGGTATATGCCCAGGAGTGGCATAGCTAGGTCTTGAGATAGCACCACTGCCAGTTTATTGAGAAAGTGCCAGATTGATTTCCAAAGTAGTTGTACAAGTTAACATTCCCACCAGAAATGGAGTAGGGTTTCCCTTTCTCCACATCTTCAGAAGCATTTGTTGTCACTTGAGGTTTTTTTTTAACATTTTTTTATTTTTTATTAATTACACTTTATTCATTTTGTATCCCCCCCATAAGCCCCTCCCTCCTCCCCTCCAGATCCCACCTTCCCTCCTGTTTCTGCATGCAGGCCCCTCCCCAAGTCCACTGATAGGGGAGGTCCTCCTCTCCTTCCTTCTGATCTTAGTCTATCAGATCTCATCAGGAGTGGCTACATTGTCATCTTCTGTGGCCTGTTAAGGCTGCTCCCTCATCAGGGGAAGGTGATCAAAGAGCCAACCACTGAATACATGTCAGAGACAGTCCCTGTTCCCATTACTAAGGAACACACTTGGAGACTGAACTGCCATGGGCTACATCTGTGCAGGGCTTCTACATTATCTCCATGCATAGTCTTTGGTTGGAGTATCAGTCTCAGAAAAGTCACCTGTGCCCAGATATTTTGGTACTGTTGCTCTTCTTGTGGAGCTTCTGTCCCCTCCAGGTCTTTCTATCTCCCCCTTCTTTTATAATATTCCTTACACTCCATCCACAGTTTGGCTATGATTCTCAGCATCTGCTTTGATACCTTGCTGTGTAGAGTCTTTCAGAATCTCTCTGTGGTAGTCTCCTGTCCGGTTACTCTTTTCTCCCTCTTTCAATGTCTGTCCTGTTTGCCTTTCTGAGTGAGGATTGATCAGTTTACACAGGGTTCTTCTTCTTGCTTAGCTTCTTTAGGTGTACAGACTTTAGTATGTTTATCCTATATTATATGTCATCCACTTATAAGTGAGTGTATTGATATTCTTAAATTAATTCACACATACATACATACACACACCAACACACACACATACACCCCTAATCTCATGGCAAACTTTTGCAAATAAAATATGCCTATTATATTGTTTCTATGTTTTATCTAGTTTTCAACATATCACAAGTATCCAGTGATGATGATGAATATGTGAATGAAGATATAACTGATAGTAAAAGTTTAAAACATTAGCAGAATCTACATGGCTTCTCTATGACCATTTTATTCAATTTACTGGGAAGTGTAGAATTTGGTCTTATGCAACATTGTTCCCTGAAAAGACGTGTACAGATGGTTGTGGACACAAGTTAAGAAAAATCAAAGTAAAGATGTCACTAAAAATTGATATTTCATTTGTGTTTTTTTATTTTTTTTATTTTTATTTTTTGGTTTACTCACAGGAGTGTGAGTGAGGGATTTACCTACAGGATCAGAAGTGACTTAAAACAACTACATCGCTAACAGCTAAGCCCAGCATTGGTGATGGCTAATAATAACTGGAAATATGGAGCTCCCTGCACAACTTGCAGACATGGAAAGAGGTGGGAGAGTGTCTTGCTCAGGCTGTGAGGTGGTTTGAAACTCGTATAGGTAGCCTGGCTTATTTGAGAATGTTTCTCAGCTCTTCTTATTGCAGATATAAACCTGTAGAACGAGGGAATATGGTAAGTTTCTGGACATTTCTGAAGCTAATGTTTCATTTGTTTTATTAGCTGATCTAATTAACAATTTTCTTTTTTTTTCTTTTATAATATGTTCAAAGTTTCAATGAGCTCTTCTTCAGGACAGAGTGTTCAACTGCTAGTAGGATACCCTGTATAGAATTAATCTCCGAGATGAAACACTTTGAAACTATTTTTGTAATATTTTCTCTCCCATGTAGGTAATGATATAGTTTATTGAGTAATATAAAAGGGATTGTGATATTAATCAAAATAAAAAAACAAATATTGTCCTATTTTATAGACAATTGAACATTCTCATAAGGATACTATTCAGTATAAGACAGAAACTATATTCTATGAAAAATATTACACAGTATATATTGAAGTTTAGTGAGAAAAACAATAATGAAGAAATAACATGAGCAACTGTTAAATAAATAAGGATAAAGCTTGAGATTTTAAATCTATGAAAGCAGTGTTTTATAGAAGATATAAGTCTATGTGCTCTATTGCAATTATGTATTTTAGAAATAATTTTCTCAAAAGAAAAAAAAACAGCAGTAAAGAGAATTTTGGTCGTTGTGATTCATTTTGTTTATTTTAATTGTTATTATTTTTTACCCTCTATACTTTTTTAGAGTTATGGACCTATAAGAATTAGGCTATACTGACAGGATTAGAGTGAGAAATATAATGAAGATGAGGACTTTTTGATACATGATAATGTAACATATTCAGGGCAGAAAATCAGAATTACAGAGATTGCCCAGACAGTACAACATTTAGGTAGTGAAGGTCAGTTGTGCTTCCTCCACATTTTTTCAGTCACCAAGAACTGAAGCAGAAGAAACACCCTCTTCTTCCTAGCAATTGACAAATGTTACAGCTCCTACAAACAGCATCCTTAGAAAGCTAGAGCCACAAATTGATGAAAGTGACAATAACTTTTACTTCTTGCTGAAAATTAGGTAGCATTGACTGAAGGACAGTAGGAACTTTATAGATAAAGGAACTTAACTTTTGATTGCTGTTCGTGATTCTCACATGATTACCAAGAGGAGTTGACCATTTGATTAAAACACAAGGTCAGCATAGGTTTTTATTAGGGCTTTTTCTGTACTTGTGTCTATTTTTTTGTGATAAAAAATGGATAAATACTAGTAATTACATGTAACATAATCAATAAAATCTAGAGTTGTGTATACACATCTAGCAGTGATAATATATACCAAAGCTTTCCCAAAGGCAGAAATGGTTGATGGTAGAATTCAATGAACGTAATTATCTGTCACCTTCTTTTAACCCCATCATAAAATGAAAATTGTTTTCTTTCTCCTATACAAATGGAAAGAGAGCATTTATCAGCATCAGTCTCACAGAGGAAGTCAGAATCATTGGCCCTCATTGACACTACAGAAAAATTAACAATCCCCTTACCCTCCACCTGAGCTCCAAGATAAAAAATGAAAGTCAATATTTTTTCTCATAGTGTTGAAAATGTTTGATTAGATGAAGACTAACTGTGCATGTTTCTCATTACTATGATTTCTTTTGTTGTTGTTGTTTATATTTTATTTTACTTAAAAGAGCTCTCTTTAGCACCTACGGACTTGATCAAACTTCAACAGTTTGCCTGGTTGGATTAAAAGAAAGAGAAATGATGTACTTTATCTGAAACCAAGGTCTTATTTTTATTAAACTGCATGATGATAATTACAACGTCAGTGGGCAACACATTAACACAGAAATTCAAATAATCTTGAGGCAAAATAAAAAGTCCTAGCGTTTCCATCTCTTGGGAAACTTCTTTTTCAGAGATAACAGCATGGTTGCTTTGAAATGCTTCCTAATTCTCCAATGGCTTCTGGGAGCTCCTGTGTGGTAGGAGATAACAGTGGCTTCATTCAGGGGTGGTGGCAGGACTAGTCTTGTTTTTAATAAAGTGAATCCACTATTTAGAAAACAGACTGCAAAGGATTATTTTTACCTCTATTTAAAGGAAGGAATAATTCTGTGCTGAAACCAAGAGGCCAAGATCCACCTATACCACTCCTGAGCACATATCTGAAATATGCTCAACTTTAAAACAAGGACATTTACTCAACCATGTCTGCAGTGGCTCTATTCATAATAAGTACAAGCTGGAAACAATCTAGATGTACCTCAGTTGAGGAATGGATACAGAAATTGTGGTACATTAACACAATGGAATACTTACTACTCAGCTATTAAACAGAAGGAAATCATGAAATTTGCAGGCAAATGGTGGGAACTACAAAAGATCGTCCTGAGTGAGATAACCCAGAAACAGAAAGACACACATGGTATATTCTCACTCATTAGTAGTTATTAGACATATAATACAAGATAAACATATTAAAATCTATACTCCTAAAGAAACTAAACAACAAGGAAGACCCTGGGGAAGATGCTCAAACCTCCTTCAGAAGGACAAACATGATAGACATCAGAAGCAGGATAGGACAGGAGCCTACCACAGAGGGACTATGAAAGACTCTATTGATCAAGGCATCTAAGCAGAGGCTGAGACTCATAGCTAAACTTTGGGCAGGGCGCAAGGAATCTTATGAAAGAAGAGGGAGTTTGAAAGACCTGAACGGGACAGGAGTCCAAAAGGAGACCAACAAAGAAAACAACAATGACAACAAAAAACAGAGCCCTGGGGTCCCTGAAGATAATGATACCCCAACCAAGGACAATGCAGAGAGGACCTAAAATTCCCTGCTCAGATGTAGCCCATTGACTCAGTCTCCAAGTGGGTATCCTAGAAAGGGGAGCAGGGGCTTTCTCTGGGTACAGCCTTGCCAGGCCACAGAGGAAGATAATGTGTACAGTCCTGATGAGATTGACAGACTAGGGTCAAATAAAAAGGAAGGAGGACCACCCCATCTGTGGAAAAGGAGAGGAGTATAGGGAGAGAAAAGGGAGGGATGTTGGCATTGGGAGGAAACCAGGGAAGGGACTACAGAGGTATACAAAATGAATAAATTCTAATAAATGATGATAATAATAATATAAATATTAAAAAGTAAGAAAATAGTAATCATCTATAAAAAATTTTCAAGACACTCTTATGGTTCTTAATAACTAATATCAGTTTAAACCATTGGTTTTCTAGTCACTAAATAATATCTTTACTAATTATCACCTCCAAAATACTCTAGGCCATTTTCACAAATTCAGTTTTTCTGTTATTTTAGATTAATCAGCCATCTACTAGAAATATGATAGCTACAAAATGTTCTGGTACTTCACCTCACCCAATATCAAATTATTAAAATGCTTAATTCTTTCAAACAATGATAAAACTTTTCTTACATGAAGCAGTTATGGATTTCTTTTCTAAATACAACTTCTGTTCCCATTTCCTCCTTCTCATATTTAACTTAAGTTTAAGGAGATCTCATAAGTTTTTGTTTGTAATTTACTTCATAATTCTTAATGTAAAACAAAGAAAATTTAAAGGCACAATTTAGTCTCTAAAAATATATCAAATAAACTATTTATTATATGAATAGACACTTTTTTAAAAAATTTAACAACCCTCAAGGTTATTGCATGTACCTGTAGAGACTGGAACTCATATGAAGACTTTACCATCAATATACACACATATTGTGTAAGAGAACCAAGACTGCAAAACTTTTATCAATTATCTCATATATATATATATATATATATATATATATATAATTGCTCTACACAAGGTACTTGACTCAATACCAAGGTAGAACTTAAAAAAAAATGTCAAAGCAACCATTCTTTTTCCTCAGACATAGTGACAGATGTAGCTGATCAAATAAATGAAGTGCACATAATCTGTATGAACTTCAAAAGTGCTTTTGATTCTTTCCTGCCAACCATAACACTAAGCACCCTAGAAAAATATGGCCTTGACCACAGAATTATTGAGAAGGCTGAACAACTATTTGTTGGTTTATAGTAGCACATGTCAGCTGAAGAGGGGGAATGAAGTATGACTTCCATGATTGCTTCTCAACACAGTGATATTTATTACTGCCATCCATAAACTAGATCAATACCTTCTTTCAGAAAACAATCCTTGTTTCTACCTTGAGAATCTGGGAACAGTTATTGTCCTGTGTGTCATTCACTATTTCATCTTTGTCTCCTAAACATGTGTGTTTTATCTAGCACCTTCTTTAGTTTATAGGCAAATGACAATATAAGAACATGCCATTTGGGCAGTAATTTCTCTGAAGGGCAACCATGTCACATTGTACTATTTTCCAGTGGCAAACTGCATAAAACAGGTATTGATGAAGTTCTAGTCTTAGGAATAGGTGAGCTTATATTTAGAATTCATGTCTGAAGACTCCTTGGAATTATTCATTCAATACTTCTAAGTTTGTATTCTAAACTTCATGCTTCTCATTAGCACGTTATAAGAAGCCACGGTGTGACAAAAAATAGTATCAATCGTGTAATCTAGCATGTACTTTCAGTTGTTAAGAGGTAACGGAAAGAAAGTACAAGATTAACACTTTGTGGTTTACTCATTCTTTTCACTGAGGTGCTTGAGTCCCTGTCTATGGAATCTTCTCCATCTCAGCTTTGATGATTGAAACAAGAATTTTAAAGGATATTTACATATAAGCACCATTTCAGCATCTGAATTAGACATAAAACATCTGAATACAGCAGTCAAAGAACTGGCATTCAAGAAGCTACGCTATCAAAAATGAGCATCCTTTGATTTATAAATGGTATGCATCATCCATATTTGGTGTAAACAACCTATTTTTTTCTGGTGGTATCAACATCTTTGATTTCAAGCTGTACTGCATAGCAGTAGTGTTGTAGGTAATTTTTAATTAAATTTTTATTTTTTACATTAATTACATTTTATTCACTTTGCATCACAGCTGTAGCACCCTCCCTTACTCCCTCCCAATCCCACTCACCCTCCCTCATTTCCTCCCATGCTCCTCTCCAAATCCACTGATAGGGGAGGTCCACCTTCCCTTCCATCCGAACCAGCTTACAAGGTCTCATCAGGACTAGCTGCAATGTTCTATATATCCTGGCAAGGCTGCTCCTTCCTGGGGGTTGGGGTGATCAAATAGACAGCCACTGAGTTCATGTAAGAGACAGTCCCTGTTCCCCTTACTAGGGTACCCACTTAGATACTGAGCTGCCATTGGCTACATCTGAGAAGGGGTTCTAGTTTATATCCATGATTGTTCCTTTGTTGGAGGATAAGTCTCAGAAAACATCCCTGAGTCCAGATACTTTGGTTCTGTTGCTCTCCTTGTGGAGATCCTGTACTCTCCAGGTCTTACTAACTACCTCTACCTTCATATGATTCCCTGTTTGGTTATGAGTCTCATTATCTCTTTTGATACACTGTTAGGTAGAGTCTTTCAGAGACCCTCAGTGGTAGGTTCCTGACCTGTTTCTTATTTTCTCTTACTTCCAATGGCCAACCCCTTTTTCTTTGAAGTGAAGATTGATCCTCTTACCCTGGGACCTTCTTCTTGTTTATCTTCTTTAGGTGTACAGATTTTAGTATGTTTATCCTATCTTATAGGTCTAATACCCACTTATAAGTGAGTATATACCATGTGTGTCTCTGCTTCTAAAATAACTCACTCAGGATGATCTTTTCTAGATCCCACCATTTGCCTGCAAATTTCAAGATTTCCTTGTTTTTAATTGCTCAGTAGTATTCCACTGTGTAAATGTACCACTATTTCTGTATCCATTCTTCCACTAATGGACATCTAGGTTATTTCCAGGTTCTGGCTACTAGAAATAGAGCTGCTATAAACATGGTTGAACAAATGGTGCTGGTCTAACTGGATTTCTACATGTAAAAAAAGTACAAAGAGATCCATATTCATCACCCTGCCCAAAACTGAAGTCCTAGTGGATCAAAGACCTCAACATAAAATCAAATACACTAAATCAGTTAGAAGAAAAAATGGGGAAGACCCTAGAACTCATTGGCACAGGAGACTACTTCCTGAATAGAACACCAATAGCACAGGCTCTGAGATCAACAATCAATAAATGGGACCTCATGAAACTGAAAAGCTTCTGTAAAGCAAAAGACACTGTTGTCAAAACAAAACAACAGCCTACAGACTGGGAAAGGATCTTCACCAACCCTTTATCTGACAGAGAGCTAATATCCAGTATATATAAAGAACTAAAGAAGGTAAAAAGCAACAAATCAAGTAATCCAATTAAAAATGGTGTACGGAGCTAAACAGAGAATTCTCAATAGAGGAATATAGAATGACAGAGAAACACTTAAAGAAATGCTCAAGGTCCTTAGCCATTAGGGAAATGCGAATCAAAATGACACTTAGATTTTACCTTACAATTGTCAGAGTGTCTAAGATCAAAAAATCAAGTGACAACACATTCTGGAGAGGTTGTGGAGAAAGGGGAACCCTTCTCCATCGCTGGTGCAAATGTAAACTGTTACAACCACTTTGTAAATCAATCTGGAGTTTTCTCAGATGGTTAGGAATAGTGCTTCCTCGATATCCAGCTATACCACTCCTAGGCATATACCTAAAGTTGTTTTAATTATTAGTAAATTTATACAGAAACTTGGTTCGGAGTAGGATATTAGAAGCTGACATATACGTATCTCTAGACTCTAGAGCCCTGTTATCCATATGAATATTTATTTATATAAGTGATTACATTTTAGTTCTGAAATGCATTATTCTTTAATCATGGCATAGACAGAAATGAATAATATATTCTCAAATTCATTAAATATAGTGAACTGACAGAAAGTATCATCTTTAGCCATGTGTGATAGTTCAAGTTTTTGCTCAAGCAAGAAATTATTGGTGTATGAACAGCAATTATTATACCACAACAACTTCACGTTCATATAGCTAGAACAACTCACTCCACTAGTAGCTCAGTATTTTCTTTTTCTCTTCAAGATCAAAATACTATCATAGTTTATTCTCAATAAGGAAATACAATTAATCTAATTATGCATCTAATTTATCTATCTGCACTATAATTAAAACCAGGGAATCCATGAACTTGAATGGCAGTAAATACACTGATATAAGGGAACTCTGTTACTGTTGAAATTTTGTGTATACTATAATCAGTGGGAGTCCAAGGTTATCAGGTATTTATCGTTGGTTGAGATAATTTAGTTTAGCCAGGAACATTTCTCTGAATAAGGAAGCAGTTTTAGGATGCTCTCAATCAACTCTTCATAGCAACTAAAAGGTTTGTAAAAAAAAAAAAATTGTAAAAAAAAAATGGTCAGTGCTATTTACTTGTTAATGTGGTATTTATAAATAATACCATTTATTGTTTAATTCTATGAATTTCTGTAGACTAGAGACATAATTAATTCTTAACAACACCAAACCTTCCAATCCATGAACATAGTATTTTTCAGTTATATGAGTTCTCTAGTCTTTGTTGGTTTTTAAAATTTCTTTATTTTATTTTTATTTTTTATTTTATTTTTTTGGAGAAATGAGTCTGTAGTTAAAGTACTTTTGTTCCTGCAGATGAATCTTCTACTTACACCAATATCAGGTGACTCACAATCTCCTGGATCTCCAACTCCAGGGACTATAACATTCTATTTTGGCCTCTGCAGTTACAAGCCCTACTTGTATATACTAAGCTATAGTCATACACAACTTGATATATATTTAAATTGAAATTGCACATGTACCACAATTTTTTTAATCTGTTCTTCAATTGATGGGCATCTGAATTTGAGTTCCATCTGGGAAAAGAGATGAAATCAGAAAAGACCATCCTGAGTGAGTTAACCCAGACCCAGAAACTCACACATGGTATGGACTCACCTGTAAGGGGTTTATAGCCATACATAAAGGATAACCCTACTATAATTCAAAGTGCCAAAATAAGATAAGGAACAAGAAAGACCCAAGGGAATTTACATAAATATCAATCAGAAGTGGAAATAGAATAGATAGCAGATACAGTTGAAGAGAAGGAACAGGGTTGAAGAAGTGTGGGAAGAAATGAGGGACAGAGGGCTTGTGATGAGAAGAGAACATGTGGATGGAGCATATCTGAGAAAAGCTGGAGACCTAGGGCAGTTTAGGCTCCTGGGAGGAACGGGGGTGGCTCTAGCTGAGACTCTTAGTAGCAGGGGTCATAGAGACTGAAGAGATCACCCTCTATCAAGATTGGACTCCTAGTGGAGAGAGAACAACACCAACCCACCTATGAAAACATTGACCCAAAATTTACCCTGCCTACATGACATGTAGGGATAAAGATAGAGTAGAAATTGAGAAAATATCTAACTAATGCCTGGCCCAACCTAAGACCCACCCCATGGGAGAGAGCCAGCCCCTGGCACTAATAATGGTAATCTGCTAAGCTTGTAGGTAGGAGATTAGAATACAGCTGTCCTCCAAGAGGCTCTAACTCAACAGTGGATCAAAACAGGCTGAGACTCAGAGCCAAACTTTGGGCAGAGTGTGGAGAGTCATATGGAACAACAGGGGAAAAATAGAAGGACCCAGAGGGGACAAGAGCTCCACTAGAAGACCAACAGAGACAACTAGCCTGGGAACAGAGGGATTATGGAGCATTGGCTGAGAACCATGCATGGACTAGACCTAGATCCTTTACATATAAATAGATGATGGGCAGTTTGGCCAACATGTAGGTCACCTAGAAGGTGATATAGACTCTGTTGCTTGCTTTTCAAACATATCTCCCCTGTTTGGGCTGCCTCTCCAGGCCACAGGGATGAAGATGCACTAAGACTTAATGGAGCTTAATGTACTGGTCTGAGTTGGTAGGGGAGAGATGGGATGAGGGGATAGAGGAAAGTGGGAGGTAGGATGGGAATGAGAGGAAAGGAAGGAGAGACTATGATCAGGATGTAAAGTGAATAAATAATTAATTAATTTTTGATAAAGGTATCCTGTTTCTAATAAATAGTGTGTTTTGAATCCATAGTCTCTGGATCTCTTCCTTGTTCTTATATCCAGGCTTTCCTATTTTATCTCATCAGAAAGAGTGTGAGCTGTATGAACACAGTGAATTTATTAATGTCTATTTTCTGAAGTTTTTCAGGAGTCTGAGATCACAATGTTGCTTCAGCCCTGAAGAAATGATTACTTCATGCTGAGAGAGTGACAATTTCCAGCAGTAAGAACCATAAAGTATAGATGGTTTTCTAAAGTCTTATTCTGAAACAGGTAATAAGCAAGGAAACTTGGATCCATTCAATATGTAAAGATTTACAGAAAACATTTGATCTGAACTACATCATCTCTTTGCAACAGCAGGGTTCACAGGGTCTCCCTGACCCTGACCCTGTGAACAAAGGAACTAACAATGTGGATACTTTCTGGTCTAACTGGAATAAAAGCATCTTAGAGCAATTTGGATTCCAAAGCCGAACTTGAAAACAGGATGACATGTGTTCAACTCGCTAGTGAACCTGAGTCTTGTTAATCTTATTTTAAAAACCTTTACTTACATTCCAGGCCATCACCTCTAAAATTTAATTAGATACTGTGATATTTCCATTTTAGGTGATTTTTTTCTTAATTAAACATTCATTTTTATGTATAAAAAAACCTTTATTTTTAGAATCAAAGTAAATTAGTACTAAATATCTGACATTATATAGTTTGAAAAAGTGTTTATCTAGATAGAATAAAGTACAAATTATTTGCTATCATAGCTCTTGTCTTCAGACCACAAAATACAGTGAGACATGTGAGTTACAGAGATATTAAATTTATAACTAAAATTCTGCATATATCTATAAATATTGGTATAACTAACATTATAATTTACTTATAATGGTATGGACAATTTTGATCACAAAATTTTATACATACATATATATAGTTTTTAATACCTATTTCAAATGTTTCTTCCACCTAACATTTTCAGGAAAATAAATAAAACAATAAATGAATAAATACAAAAGTAAATAAAATAAATCAAAACAATGTGTTATGAAATTACTTTTGTTGGAGAACGATTACTACGCCAATATTCATATGAAGATTTTTTGAATTCAAAGCATAACCTTAAAATTGATTTATTGGTGTTCTGTTCAGGAAGTTTTTTCCTGTACCAATGAGTTCTAGGGTATTCCCCACTTTTTTTTCTAGCTGATTTAATGTGTCTTGTTTTATGTTGAGGTCTTTGATCCACTTTTACTTCAGTTTTGTGCAGAGTGATAAGTATGGATCTATTTTCATTTTTCTACATGTAGACATCCAGTTGGACCAGCACCATTTGTTGAAGACGCTATCTTTTTTCCATTGTATAGTTTTGGCATCTTTGTCAAAAATCTGAGTCTGATGGCCAACTGACAGGCAGAGTGAATGGAATTTTATGTAATAAGTGGGAAATAGTAAGAGCTGGAGAGAACAGGAACTCCACAAGGAGAGCAACAGAACAAGAAAATTTGAACACAGGGAACTTCCCAGAGACTCATACTCCAACCAAAGACTATCCATGGAGATAACCTGGAACCCTGACAATGCAGCCACTTTTGATAAGAACTGATAGACTAAGATCAGAAAGAAAGAGAGGAGGACCTCCCCTATCAGTGGACTTGGGGAGGGGCATGCATTGCAGAAGGGGGGGGGGAATGGTGGGCCCGGGAGGGGAAGAGGACGCGTTTATGGGGGGATACAAAACGAATAAAGTGTAATTAATAAAAGTTAAATAAAAAATTTTAAAAAATTGATTTATTTTTCACATATGCCTGACAGGCTTCCATTTTTCCCAAGCTGGCTTAAACTTCTGGGCTTATGCTACACTTCTGCCCTAGCCTCCCAAGTAGGATGGATGACAGCTAAAACATTTGCAACTACCTTCAAAAGTATCACTTTAGCAATTAATATATTATTATGTTGAAGCCAGTGGTATACATGGAAATAACCAACTGAGGGTATGAAATGTTATATCCACCTAAATTTAACATGTATCTACGCTGGTGTGGAGGACATTAGTTCTGGATTGCTTTCATATGTATACCTTAAATCTAAGCAGTATGATGCAAGACTTTTCTATACAAAACTGGTTCCATAAAATTTCTGCTATTATAAACTCTGCACATAGTTCTGAGAAAAGATTGTTGCTGCACAAAAGATTCAAATGTTAGCATTTGCAGACAAGCCATGAGCCTGACATCCTGACTCATGGTATAAAAACTGTGCACCTGAAAATAGTTTTTCTTATTTCTGTGGTTGTATTCTATTTTATTTAAAACCTTTTTTTGCACAATCATTAAATCTTTTATTTACATATAGAAATTAGTAAAACTTAAAACCAAACCAAATGCAACTTGTACAGAAATCCTTTAATTTTCTTTATTTTCACATATTAAAAATATGGAACACACTATACAAATGGTTTTCATAGCAGATTGCACGTGGGTCCATTCAGACTCGTTCCCGTGTGCTGCTTAGAGGACAGCTGTCAACCCAGGTTCCCTGTAACCCATCTCGAAGGGTCTGTGCAACCCCAAGCAAATAGTTTCAGTGAATCGAAGGGAAAGAACTCAAGTTCACAGCAGCCAGCCTGCAGCCATTTGGACCTCCCTTTTTTAAAGCTGAGGCCACAGTCCCCACCGGCTGGTCTCAAGCTGCAGCAGGACTGCTCAGGACTGACACATTTCAGTCTGTAAACAGACGCCAACGCCATTTACCCTACCTGATGGACAGAGGGAAACCTAACCTTCCATGATGAGGCTGCATGCTCCCCTACAGATTTTTATGTCCTAAATTTTGTCTTTTCATTTCATCATAGAATCACAATTCTATGCTAGCGAACAAGAAATTGTTATTTTAATGCTTTGTCTGGATGCCTTCCATACTAGTAGAAATAAAATTGTTCACAATATTAATAACATGATATAAGAAAGCAAAGTTACATACTTCTATAACTAGTGTCACAAAATGTTGTTAGTTACAATTCAACAAATAGTAATAGAGGCACACATTCTTGAAGAAAATGCAAAGTCTTATATTCAAGATGACAAAAATTATGCATGGAATATTTAAGAAATCAAACCTAATCATTATTTTTGTATCAAAATAACTGTGATCAATTTTTAAAATTTATTTATTTTATTTTTATGTGCACTTAGTATGAAGGTGTCAGATCCCTTGAAACTGGCATCACAGACCCTTGTGAACTGCCAAGTGGGTGCTGGGAATTGAACCTGGGTCCTTTGAAAGAGCAGACAGCACTCTTAACCTCTGAGCCATCTCTCCAGCCCCCACTGTGATTGATATTAATATTTATATATGATCCAAAGTTATGTCACTACAT
>NW_026591086.1:45113782-45185332 GCF_907164565.1 Psammomys obesus
ATAGCAATAGCTGCAATTACTGAGACTTCACAATTTAATAAGCACATCATATTAACACACTTAATTTTTTACTTCAACTCTTATCCACTTGATATTATTAGAATGCTTGCTCAAGACCATAGACTTCAGAAAGTTTAATGCATCTCCACTATGTCTTATACTAACTAAATGGCATGAAGAACTAAGTCCTGGGATTTTATGCCTTCAGACTTTATTTCTTTAAGACTTTCACATCTTCTGACATAATCAAATTTTTATGCATGTTGCATTTTAATTTCTCAGCATGTACCTAAAAACATTTGCTTATACTTCAAAATTTTAAATACACATTTCCCTAACAACTAACTCAAACATTATACTTTTCTGATATCTCCAAGACTAAAGAATACAACAAGTTAACAAAAGCAATGCAACATATTTTAAATGTAAATGCTTTTTTTGTCAAAAAGCAAATCTGTTGTTCATATATTGCACTTTACTGGTCTATGACTAAGGAGGTTGTACAATCCCCTAGATAATAAGTAATGGGGATTGTAAGAGACTGACACGCCACAAGAGAAATTTGCAACAGGTTTGAGTTAAGAGAGAATATCCTGATGGTCCTCTTGGATTTGCTCACAGTGTCTAAGTTGGGGCAATTTTCAGGAAACAGATTGCATGGTCTATCCCTAAGGAACTGGTGATTCAAATTATACAGACCTGCTGTCCTGATTCTCACAGAATGTTTAATATTTTTAAAGATGTAGAATCCATGGAAAAATTCATCAATACATGAGTAAATTAGAAATTGGTATATATGGATTATGGAATTATCATTCACTCATAAAAAATTAAAGTCTTTCATCTATAGAAAAAAAACAATATAATCATATGTATAATGGGAATGACAAGAAATGGAAGGTAGATAAAATGGAGACTAGAAGGAAGGTTGCATACAAGGAACCAAATACAAATAGAAGACTCATGCCCTGTTGTTCCACAGTTTGGGTGACAATTTGTCAGCAACTTGACAAATAAATGTTTCACACAGTTGTTAAAAAAAATGGATTCAATAGGGGCATGTAGTTGTTTATATTAAGAAAAATGAGGCACAATAAATTAAAATTGTACAGATTTCAATGAACTTACTATGGTACTTTCAAAGGAAGCTGCTATGCCAGCCTTGCTGGTCAAATGTTCTTACATGGATTGCTGTTTGTCCTGTTGTGACCTGGTTAAACAGAATATATTACAGAATTTTTCTGCTCTCAGATATAAGTAAAATATTAAGAAATAAAAGCTTAATATTAATGAATAAAACCAGAAAGTATTAAGCTATCTTAATCTGTCTAAACAAAAGAAAGCATGAATTTAAATGATCCCTTCCTCCTCTAGCCAAACACTCAGGTTTCTTGTTTATAACACAAAACAACCATATAAAGTTAGATATTTTAAAGAGCCCTTGGCTTCGCAGCCAGTCCTGAAGATACCTGATTAAACAAGATCGGATGAATGGGGAGGAGGTCCCCCCCTATCAGTGGACTTGGAAAGGGGCAGGGTGGAGATGAGGGAGGGAAGGTGGGGTTGAGAGGGAATGAGGGAGTGGGACACGGCTGGGATACAGAGTTAATAAAATGTAACTGATAAGAAAAAAAATAAAATTAAATTAAAAAAAGGAATATAAAAAAATAAAGAGCCCTTTTGTGACAGCCCTCGTTGTTTTACCATGGGGGCGGGAGTGAAAGATATCTGAAATTATCATAACCTGTTTGACAAATCATCACTCTATCTTTCTCCACTAAGCAGATATTCTGTCTGCGTAGAAAACAAACACTGGAGGCCGAAAGTCAGCACATCACCAAGAAGGTTTTCTTTTTCTCTGTATTTTATCTGAGTTAACTGAGTGAGTCCAATAAAACCTTTCAGGCAATCATTCCTGAATTATTATATGCTGCTGACTGCACCCTAGGGACACATACACTGACAGAAATACAGGTGGCTGTGGAGCACTTCACTTAATTGGACCAATGTTATGAGCTCACATTAAGCTTTAGCATGACAGCACTTGTTTGGCAATTTAGAAAGCCTAAGGTTTTCTCTATCAGGTAAGTAAACAACTGTCTCAATCACATTGCTCCTGTTCTTTAGGATGGCTTCAGGCAAAATGTGCATTAAAAGTCTTTCTCAGCACATCTCACCTTGGCAACTATCAAGCTCTTCATAGAAGACATGATTTGATCTGTTAACAAACCTGAGGGACTCGATATGTTGCTGGTCCAGGTATATTTGCTCTCCTTAATTGCAGTTATAAAGTAGAAGTTTGTTCTGTTTACAAGGCTCAGATTTCAGAAGAACATACGCTAACCTTCAGCTGGCATGGGTGGCTTTCAACCGTATTTCCCTCTGGGGTTCTACACTTGCCTTCAGGCTAACAGAAGACTAGCAGCTGCGTGCATTAGCAAAGGTGAAAAATGATAGAATGTTCTTGAAGTAAGAGAGAGAAGAAATTGAAGGAGAAGATTGTAACCAGGTATTTCAGAGTGATCAGTACCCTGGGGAGCTAGTTATTAATGTAAGTCCAGGTGTCATTTATTCAATTTTTTTTTAATTTTTTTATTTTTATTTTATTTTTCTTTTTAGTTACATTTTGTTAACTCTGTGTCCCAGCTGTATCCCGCTCCCTCATTCCCTCCCCAACCCCACACTCCCTCCCTGGTCTCCTCCCTGCCCCTTTCCAAGTCCCCTGATAGGGGAGGACCTCCTCCCCTTTCATCTGACCCTGTTTTATCAGGTATCTTCAGGGCTGGCTGCAAAGTCCTCCTCTGTGGCCTAACAGACTGCTCCTCCCCTGGGGTGGGGGTCAAACAGCCTGCCCTTGAGATCCTATTAGAAATAGTCCGTGTTCCCCTTACTTTGGAAAACTACTTGGTTACTGAGCTACCACAGGCCACATCCGAGCAGAAGTTCTAGGTTATTCAATGAATATTTCCACTTGAGATGTGTGCTTTGTTCTGCAATACTCTATTAACATTGCTTTGGTTAGAGAATAAATCATATATAAGGTAAATACATGGTTCTCATTCTATACTTATTTTTTCTGTTACAAATAATTGGAAACATTTTAAAGTAGTTTTATGAAAAACAAAGTAACATATAGATGTCCTCTTAATTTATATGATGATATAAAACATTTATTTGCTTTATATTGTCATTAAAATTACTGAATAGAAAATAGAATATAAGAAAATAACATCAGTTGAGACAGCATTTAACTACAAAGTTTCAAAGCGTCTGAGATCATTCATATTTTATCTATGAGGAACGTAGTGGGCACATAAAAGACCTTCACTTTTCAACCCATTCTGAAAGCTGAGAGATGAACTAAAGTTTAATCAAAATTGAAAGATTTTTTTTTTTTTTAGTTTTTCTTTGGTAATATACCTGGACATTGATAATAACTTCCCAAAGTGCACTAAGGTTTCTTACTTGCCTTCCATGGAATTCTCTTCAGAACATCGCACAGCTCCAGAACATTCAACAGGATCCTTTAGTATGTATTTATTGTTGGCTCTTCTACTCATTTCTGATCTTTCTGATGCAACAGGCATGTTAAATATTTTATGTCGTTTTTGGGCATATTATGTGGCTTACAGTAGTTGTCTGTGAAAGTACAAAAAGTTGCAGATGGTCTATTTTCAGTTTTGTGACTAGTCAAATGTAATGTCTAAGTGAAAGAGCTGAAATGAAGAGGTATCACTCTCACTATTGTTTACAGAATATATTACTACCACTGAGTTGATAAGCATCAGACAAACACTACAAGGATTTGCCAGGAATTGAAGCCTGATTTAGGCTGTATAAAGGTAGCACTAAGGTCACAGAGACCTATGGGATAGGAGTTAGGTGATTATGATTGTGCTAGGTAAATTTGCAGAGGGTTCACAGGATAGATCTTTGATCTCAATACAATGTAATCAAGCAGCTGATATTTTTGTGACTGGTATATTTGGGGTGCTCATATACAAGAAAGTATTGATCTACAGTTGTTAAAAAACAACAGTTGCCCTTATTAATCAGATAAAGACAAACAAACAAACTGCTTGTTTTATCCTGTACATGTTGATCTTGGGTTTTTATATATTTAATCAAATTTTAAAAATGAGGTTTTTTTTATGTTGCCTCCATATCAACATTCCTGGTGATCTGTCCGTTTAGAATTACTTTACACATCATGAATGCAATGTTGTATACAGGAGCATTGGCAACATCAGTTGCCACACCACAGAAGAAAATAACACTCCCTTTGTTAACAACCATTAAACGCCAATACTGTTAATAGGAAACTCTTACTCCATCTATGCCCAGTAAAGTCTAGGGTCTCTTCCAATAACTACAGTTGAGTGAATTCATGGATACAAGTGCTCTGTCTTGTCCAGAAGACAAGTTTTCCTTCACATCTTCCCAGTCTCTAGCTCTTATGTTCTTTGCACTTCCTGGTTCATGTTGTTGCCTGAGCTTTGCAGGGGGACACTTGTTATGAGAAAGAATTTCATAGGAAGTGGAAGGGAACCTAGGGAGAAATATGGGTGAAAATTATTTAAATTCATTACACACATATATGAAAATGTCAACATTTTAAGAATGACAGTGATAAAAAATGAAATGAAAATAAGTACAGATATTTATATTGAATTCACATGCTTTTAAATCAGTATGAATTTTTTTGGAATAAAGGAAAATAATTAACCAACTAAATCAGTAGAAAGCACATCATACTATATTAAAATAGTGATATAAAGATCCTATTCCTTGAGGTTGTAGCTTAATTTCTCCAGACCCTGAGATTTCACCTCACACCCATCAGAATGGCTAAGATGAAAAACTCAAGGGACAACACATGCTGGAGAGGATGTGGAGAAAGGGGAAACCTCCTCCATTGCTGGTGGGAATGTAAACGTGTACAAACACTCTGGAAATCAATCTGGCACTTTCTCAGACAATCAGGAATAATGCTTCCTCAAGATCCAGCCATACCACTCCTAGGCATATATCCAAGAGAAACTCAAGTAAACAACAAGGACATTTGCTCAGCCATGTTTGTAGCAGCTTTATTTGTAATAGCCAGAAGCTGGAAACAGCGCAGATGCCCCTCAGTTGAGGAATGGATACAGAAATTGTGGTATATCTACACAATGGAATATTAATCAGCAATAAAAGACAAGGGAATCATGAAATTTGCAGGTAAATGGTGGGAACTGGAAAAGGTCATCCTGAGTGAGGTATCCCCGAAGCAGAAAGAAGCACAGGGTATATACTCACTCATAAGTGGATACTAGACATATAGGATAGACATACTAAAATCTGTACACCTAAGGAAGCTAATCAGGAAGGAGAACTATGGCTAAGATGCTCAATCCCTATTCAGAATGGCAAAGAAGATGAACACTGGGGGAGGGAGAAAACAGGGACCAGGACAGGAGCATACCACAGAGGGTTTCTGAAAGACTCTACGCTGCAGTGTATCGAGTCAGATGTTGAGACTCATAGCCAAACTTTGGGCAGAATCTTATGAAAGAAGTGGAAGATAGTAAGACCTGGACAGGACAGGAGCTCCACAAGGACAGCAACAGATCAAAAAAATCTGGGCACAGGGGTCTTTTCTGAAACTGATATTCCGATCAAGGACCACTCATGGAGATGGCCTAGAATGCCTGTGCAGAGGTAGCAGTTCAGTATCCAAGTGGCCTCCATACTAATGTGAACAGGGACTGTGTCTGACATGAACTGATTGGCCTGCTGTTTGATCACCTCCAACGATGGGGGAGCAGCCTTACCAGGCGAGAGAAGAAGACAATGCAGCCAATCCTGATGAGACCTAATAGACTAGGATCAGAGGGAAGGAGAGGAGGACCTTCCTTTTCAGTGGCCTGGGAGAGGGACACTGGTGGGGAAGAAGGAGGGGAAGATTGAAAGGGGAGGTGGGGAAGGAGGTACAGGGGGAATACAAAATTAATAAACTGCAATTAATAAAAATAAAAAATATCTTAAAAAAGAAAACAAACCTGTTTTTTTATATTTCTTTTTTATAATTTTATTTTTCTTCATAACTTATTCATTATATATCCCTATTTAAACCCCCTCTTTCAACTTCTCTAGTCCCTCCCTCCCTCCCTTTTCCCATCATCCCATTCTCCTAGTCCACTGAAAAGGGTAGTTCTCCACCATTGTCATCTTACCATAGTTTCTTTTTTCTTTTTTTTTAAATACACTTTATTCACTTTGTATCCCCCCCATAAACCTCCCTCCCCCCTCCCCTCCCGATCCCATTCTCCCTCTCCCTTCTTCACATATGCCCCTCCTCAAGTTCACTGATAAGGAGGTCCTCTTCTCCTTCTTTCTGATCTTAGTCTATCAAATCTCATCAGGAGTGGCTGCATTGTCATCTTCTGTGGCCTGGTAAGGCTGCTCCCCCCTCAGGGGGAGGTGATCAAAGAGCAGGCCAATCAGATGATGTCAAAGACAGTCCCTCTTCCCATTACTATGTAACCCACTTGGACACTGAACTGTCATGTGCTACATCTGTGCAGGCGTTCTAGGTTATCTCCATGAATAGTCCTTGGTTGGAGTATGAGTCTCTGGGAAGTTCCCTGTGTTCAAATTTTCTGGTTCTGTTGCTCTCCTTATGTCGTTCCTGTCCTCTCCAAATCTTACTATTTCCCACTTCTTACATAAGATCCCATGCACTCTGCCCAACAGTTGGCCATAAGTCTCAGCGTCTGCTTTGATAGTCTGCAGGACAGAGCCTTTCAGAGGCCCTCTGTGGCAGGTTCATAGTTTGCAATTTATTCACTTTGTATCCCAACTGTACCCTCTCCCTTGTACTCTTTCCCTCCTGCCTTCTGTATCCCACTCTCCCTCCCTGTTCTCCTCCCCAGTCTACTGATAGGGGAAGCCCTCCTCCCTTCCATCTGACCCTAGCCTATCAGGTCTCATAAGGACTTGTTGCTTTGTCTTCCTCTCCGGCCTGGTAAGGCTGCTCCCTCCTCAGGGGAAGGTGATCAAAGAACCAGCTACTAAGTTCATGATAGATACAGCCCCTATATCCCTAAAAAACTTCAAGTCTCTGAAGAAAAAATTGAAGAATATATCAGAAGATGGAAAGATCACCCGTGCTCATGGATCAGTAGGATTAACATGGTAAAAATACCCATACTGCAAAAAGCAATCTGCAAGTTCAATGCAATTCACATCAAAATACCAACACAACAGAACTTGAAAGAATAATTCTATATTTCATATGGGGAAAAAAACAAAATTGCTAAAACAATCCTGTACAACAACAGATCATCTGGAGGTATCTCCATCCCTGATCTCAAGTTGTACTACAGAACAATAATAGTAAAAAGTGCATGGTACTGGAAGAGAAAATAGGCTGGGGGATCAATGGAATTGAATAGTAGACCCAGAAATAAACCCACACACCTATGGATACTTGATTTTTGACAATGGAAAAACAATAGCATCTTCAACAAATGGTGCTGGTCTAACCGGATATCTGCATTTAGAAAAAATGCAAACAGATCTATATTTATCACCTTGTACAAAACTAGTGTCCAACTGGATCAAAGACCTCAACATAAAATTGGACACACAAATCTGTTAGAAGGAAAAGTGGGCAAGAGGACTCATTGGCATAGAAGACAAGTTCCTGAACAGAACACCAACAGTGATCAATAAATGGAACCTCATGAAAATGAAAAGCTTCCGTAAAGCAAAAGACATTGTTGTCAGAACTAAATGAAAGCCTATATACTGTAAAGGATCGTCAGCAACCCAATATCTGACAGAGAGCTAATATCCAGAATTTATAAAGAACTCAAGAAGTTAAAAAGCAATAAATCAAGTAACCCTCAGTTTTAAAAAGAAATGTTTTTTTTTAATTTTTCATTGTGTGAAATTTTACTTTACAGAAGAACTATGAATATATTTCAGCAGAATATTCCAATGCTGTTTCAAATGAATTGACTTGATTATTATACATGCTCTATAACTGAACAAAAAGGTGTGTTTTGCTGATGGTATGCTGTTTTTACAGTACACTGCCGTGTTTGCCTTAACTGTAGAATAAGTGTGCATGACAAGTTCTCTCCAAAGTTCAATCTCCACAATCTAGTCAGAGATACTCTTTTAAAGCAAATCTGATTTTCATTACCTTCAGAAGCCGTACATAGGCCTTTAAAATATATATTTCACAAAATTTTAATCTGTTTACATGACAGCTCCCTAATAGATCCAAGAATACATTTTGAGTATTGATACACATAGAATTAGAGCAACTGAGTTAAAGTAATACAAACATTTTTCTTTATATTTAAATAATTTCTGAATAGAAATTCTCTTATAAGTTCTAAAGTGTATTATGACTCCATAATTTTGCATTCAGATACTTCATATGGGTTTGAGAATATTATGTGACACAAAACGTTATTTTAGGGCCCAATCCTGTGGTCACTATTTCATAGTCCCTAAGAGATTAAATACTACTATTATCCTTTTCAATGGATATAGTAATAAAATCTCTGAAAAAAAAATTGAAGAAGATATTAGAAGATGGAAAGATCTTCCATGCTGTTGTTTATCTTGATGATAACCATTCCATTCGGGTTAAAATAAACTGGCAAATAAAACTAATTTTAACTTGCACTCATGATGAGTAATTATTAATTAATATGTAGAAAACTGAATCATGCAACCACATAATTCATGAAAAATGTTAAGTATACATTGCTGAGTAGAGACCAATCTGCAAATGCTACGTAGTGATTTCAACTACATAGGTGTTGAATTTAATATACTGTCCCTTTTGTCCTCTCTAAAGTTTTTGAAATTATTTCCACAATTATTATGCTGACTAAAACCCATAAATTTAATTCATAGCACATTCATTATAACTATGTTTAGTGTGTTGATTGTTTTGAACAACACTGAAGAACACATCTAATAAATATTTTTTTTTGTATTTTTATCAATTTTTCTTGTGTTTTTAAAAGGATGATAATTTTTATCATGAAATTGTATCTGAGATTTTTAACTTCAAGGAGCCATTTTTCCCATTGCCTAACATAAAGGTGTCTAAATGCACAAAGTAAAACTGAGAGAATAAATTAAAAGAGAATATATGCAAATGACTTATATAGAATGCTTCAATAACTCCATCAATAAATAACATATTAATGAGGCAGAAAATCAGCAAGGATATATCTGAGTGAGTAGCTCTATCAATCAAAGTGAGGCAAGTGAAAATTTGGGGGCACTTCCTCTAAATCCATATAAACACAAATTCTTCTATAGCTCTCTCAAGAAACATTCACTACAATACTCCACATTCCAGGTCAAAAAATGTCTCTTAAAATTTTATTAGGTGAAATGAAGCTATAATAACAATAACAAAGATGTGTTAGAATTCAAAAATATTTGGAGACTAAATAATATAATTTTAAGTAAGATATAAATAAAAAATATGTCAATTTTTTATATTTAACTTTGTTTATCATTTGTTCACTATACATCCCAATTGGCTCCCTCCCTCCCTCTCTCTTGGCCCTAGATCCCTCCGATGTTTCTCAGAAAGGTAGAGCTGTCCTCCCCTACCATATGCTCCAATCTGTCAGTTCTCATCAGAATTGCCTGAATCCTCTTTCTTTTTGGCCTGGAAAAGAACCCCCACAGGGGGAAGTGATCAAAGAGCAGGCATCAGAATCTATGTCACAGACAGACCCTGCCCCCTGTACTAAGAACCCACATGAAGACTAAGCTGCCTAGGGCTATAGCTGAGGAGGGGGTCTAGGTCCTCTCTATGCGTGGTCCTTGGTTGGTGCATCTTTTTCTGCAGGTCTTCCGAGGCCCAGATTTGTTGGCTCTGTTTGTCTTCTTGCAGAGCATCTGTCTCCTCCAGGTCCTTCTATTTTCCCATTTTTTTCCTATGAATTCCTGTGCTCTGCCCAAAGTTTCTCTGTATTAGCATCTCCTTTGATACCCTGCTGGGTGGAGTCTTTAAGAGGATATCTATGGTAGGCTCCCATACTGTTCCCTCTCCTCTCCTTCTTCTGGTATCTATTCTATTTGTCCTTCTAAATGAGAATTAAGCATCCTCCCTTTTTATTTAGCTTCTTTAGGTCTGTGGATTGTAGTGTGGTTATCCAGATCTTGGAGTTTAAACTTCTACAACAATTTTGGAAATCAATCTGGCGCTTTCTCAGACAATTGGGAATAGTGTTACCTCAAGACCCAGCTATACCACTCCTGGGCATATGCCCAAAAAATGTTCCAACTTAGACACTTGCTCAAGCATGTTCATAGCAACTTAATAATTGCCAGAATCTGGAAACAACCTATGAAGGAGGGGGCCACAGAAGGGATACAAAGTGAATAAATTGTAATAAATAGTAATAATAAAATAATAATCTAGAGATGCTCAGATGAGTGTAAAGTTAGGCTCCTGTCTGCAAGTGTAGCAGGACATCATTAATAGTGTCAGGGTCTGGCTCTCTACCATAGGTTGGGTCTCAGGTTGGGCTAATTATCTTTGGTCATTCCCTCAATCTTTGTTCTCTCTCTATTCCTGAACTTATTGTAGGCAGGGTAATTTTTGGATCATAGGAATTTTTGGAGGGTTGTTGTGTACCCCCTTTCTCTAGTCCGGCCTGGGAAGAGGTTCTCACTTCAGTCTTCATGTCCGCTCTTAAACCCACTCCCCCTTTTAAGATGTCTCTAACATGGAATGGGGTGGGTTTCAAGATGGGCTAATCATGGCTTGGACATTTCCTCGATATTTGTTCCCTCTTTATCACTGCACTTCTTGTGGGCAGAGTAATTTTTGGAACAAAGGTTTTGTCTGTGGATTGTTATTCCCTTTCTTCCACTAGTCCAGCTTGGCTAGGAGGTGGTGACTTCAGCCTTCATGGACTCCCCTTCACCCAGTTAGGAGTCTCAGCTAGAATCACATCCATATCTTCCCAGGAGACTACTGTGTCGCAGGCCTGGAGCTTGACAAGAGATGTCCCCCTCAGTTTCCCTTCTTGTCCCCAGCCTTCTCCCCTCCCACACCATTTCTCACTACTCTGATCATCTCCCTTGTTTCCCTCCCCATTCCATTTCCTGTCCAATTCCTTCTTTTCATCCACTTCTGCAGTCTATTGTATTTCCTCTTCTGAGTGACATTCCAGCACCCTCCCTTGGGTCCTCTTTGTTACTTAAGTTGTTGAGTCTGTGGATTGTAGTATGGTTATCTTGCACTATAGTCTAATATCCTCTTGTAAGTAAGCACACACCATGTGTATCTTTCTGGGACTGTGTTACCTCACATAGAATGATCTTTTCTAGTTCAATACACTTGCATGCAAATTTCATGATTTCTCAGTTTTTAATAACTGATTAGTATTACATTATGTAAATGTACCACAATTTCTATATCTATCCGTCCACTGAGGGACATCTACATTGTTTCCAGTTTCTGGTTATTATGAATAAAGCCTCTGTCAACATAGTTGAAAAAATGTCTTTGTTGTGTGGTGCAGCATCTTTTGGGTATATGTCCAGGGCTTCTATATTTGGGTTTTGATATAGAAATAGTCCCAGTTTTCTGAGAAAGCACCAGATTGATTTCCAGAGAGTTTTTACAAATTTGCAATCTGACCAGCAGTGGAGGAGTGCTTTCATTTTTCCATATCCTTGCCAATGTCTGTGATCACTTGATTTCTGATTTTATTGAATTGGATACTCTCCTCTGTCTTTTAGTTAGACTGGCTATGGGTTTGTCTTGCTTGTTGATTTTCTCAAAACAAACATACACACCTACGCAAACACAAAACAGCTCTTGGTTTTGTTGATTCTCTGTATTGTTTTCTTTTTTTCTAGGTTATTGACTTCAGCCCTGAGTTTGATTATTTTCTGCCATTGCTATCTCTTGGATATGTTAGCTTCCTTTTTTTTTTTTTTCTTTTTCTAGAGCTTTCAGGTGAGCTGTTAAGTTGCTAGCATAAGCTCTCTCCACTTTATGAACATTCTTAGCACTATGAACTTTCCTGTTGGCCCTGCTTTCCTTGTGTTCCATAGTTTGGGCATGTTGTGCTTTCATTTTCATTGGATTCTAGAAAGTCTTTAGTTTCTGTCATTATTTCCTCCCTAACCCAGTGGTCATTAAGGAGAGAGTTGTTCAGGTTCTATGACTTCATAGGAATTCCTTTCTTCCTGATGTTGAAATCTAGCTTTAATCCATGATGGCCTGACAGAATACAAGGTGTCATTTCAATTTTATTGTATTTGTTGATGAATATGATTTTTCCTTGAATGAGTACGAAGTGCTTTTCCCATTTCTTTTGAATAATTTTGGTTGAAAGTCTATTTTATTAGATGTTAGAAAAGTTACTCAGCTTGTTACTTGTGTCTGTTTGTTGGGAAAACCTTTTTCCAGTTTTGGAATAACATATGGTCTATCGTTATTACTGTGATGTGTTTCCTTTATGCAATAAAATGATGGGACCTGTTTATGCTTCCATTTTGGTAGCCTGTGTATTTTGGGGGAGGAGTGGAGGCTGTTGATCTTTATAGATATTAACAAGGAGCTCTTTTTAGCTCCTGTTATTTTGATGTTGGTGGTGATAGAGTGTGTGTGCATCCTTCTTTCTTTTGGTTTTGATGCTTTGAGGTTGTTTGTTTCCAGTGTTTCCATAATTAGCCTCTTTGGGTTGGAGTTTTCCTTCTAGCATCTTCTGTAGGGTTGGGTTTGTGGCTAGGTACTTCTTAAACTTGGTTTTATTATGGAATAACTTGTTTTTCTCATCTATGGTGATTGCAAATTTTGATGGCTATAGAAGTCTTGGTTGACATCTGTCCTCTCTTAGTTTCTGCATGAAATCTGTCCAGGCCCTTCTGGATTTCATAGTCTTTGGTGAGAAGTCAGGTGTAATTCTGATATGTTTGTCTTTATTCATTACTTGACCATTTTCCCATGCAGATTTTAATGTTCTTTCTTTGTTATGTGCATTTAGTGTTTCGATTATTATGTGATGTGAAGATTTTCTTTCCTGGTCTGATTTGGTGTTCTGTAAGGTTCTTATATGATTATAAGCATTTATTTTTTTAGGTTGGGAATATTTTATTCTATGATTATGCTGAAAATATTTGCTGGGACTTGAAGTTTGGAGTCTTCTTCTATATCATCTATTCCTATAATTCTTAAACTTGGTTTTTGCATATTGACCCAGATTTCTTGGATGTTTTTGTCAGTAACTTTTTAGATTTAGCATTTTCTTTGACTGATGTATCAATTTCTTCAATCATATCTTCTACAGCTGAGATTGTCTTTTATCTCTTGTATTCTGTTATTGATGCTTGTATCTGTAGTTCATGTTCTCTTCTCTAGGTTTTCCATATTCAGGATTGCTTTGGATTTTTTTTTTTTTTGCCCCTATTTCCATGTTTAAATCCTGGACGGTTTTTAGTCTTTCTTTTTCCCATTTCCTTGTATTTTCTTTTATTTCTTTAAGTGATTTACTGAGTTCCTTCCCCTGTTTGTATTTTCCTGAGTTTCATTAAGGGATTTATTCTTCCACATGTTTGGTTGTATCTTTTTTTTTTCAGGTCTTTAATGGATTGGTTTTCCTTTTTTAGGCCTCTATCATTTTCAAAACCTCAGATTTAAGATCATTTTCTTGTGCTCCTGATATGGTAGTATCCTCAGGACTTGCTGTGGCAGGATAACTGTGTTTTGATGGTGTCATATGGCCCTGGGTTTTGTTGCTGGTGTTCTTGCACTGACCTCTAGCCATTTGGTTGGCTGTGTTACTAGCAGGCCTGTTGGTCTCTGATGGTAATAGGTCTCTGGGTTTTAGGTAGAACACAAACTTGTGGTCCCAGATTTCCTCAGTCCTCTGTTTTTCCTTTTTTTTTTTTTTTTTTTTTTTTTCCCTGATCAGTGTTGGTGTCTGGAGCTTCAGATCAGGGTAGGTCCCAGAAAAAGGCACACGACATTTTCTAAAGGTGCAATATTACTCTTTTGTTAATTCAAGTTTATAAAATTTAGGCAATATTCAGTATAAAAGCTATTTAATTTTGGAAAACTTCTTAATTCTTTCAATGAAACTAATTGAGTTGCATAACACTAGTCTACTCTAAACCCTCTGTGGAGATTTTTTCTCCAGGAGACTGTTTCCTGATAAATTACATGAATGTGTTGAGTTTAATGGGCAACCTTCCTTGAAAATGTGTAAGCTATTATTTTCTCCGGAAGCATTACATCATAAGGACTGTGCTTTCTTGCTAATAATAAAAATAAAAGTATTTGTAAATTTGTTTGGTAAAATACAGGTGTATTATTTTCTTTCACTCTAATATTGTGCAAAGAATAACTGAAAACTTTAACAATTTGTCAGTGAATTTATTTCTCATAAAATATAAAATATTGTTGTACATTTTCAAATATTAAAACACTTTACAGACATTTAACAGTGACTTTTTTAGTTTATATTAATGTATTAATCCTAGTCATTAATTTGCCTACTTCCAAAACTCTATAGTTTAATCATTTTCATGAAAATAGATGCTGCAGAATGTTGTTTATAATAAAAAGTATATACTATGTTGCTTGTAGAGGAAGAAGCTCATTTTATTCCCTAAAGAAGTATAATATATATTCAATATAAATGATATAGTTTTAAAAGATTTTGGGAAACACTGAAGTTTCTAATTAGTTAATTTTTCATATTGTACATAGTAATTCTTTCTAGAATAGAAGGTATTTTTAGATTATAGGGAATAAGATACATGTCTTTCCATACATTATCCTAAATACAAATGCTTACAAAATCAGCACACTAATTTGAGTTACATTGTATTTGGATGGTTTGATGATTCTACTATATATATTGTTCTTGAAATGCCCTTTAATATAATCACACCAATTTCCAAATTATTATCTTACACCAAAATGCTATTTTAAAGTATTTATTTATTTATTTATCTATTTTTAAAAAGAACAAGGATTTTTATTTTGAAAGTTTTGGTTTACAGTACCTTCAAATACCTGGACATTTGATAGAAAGGTAGATATGATGTCCAAGAACCTGAGTTTTGACATTGTCCCAATCTGTGATTGTGGATTTCTGAATAACTGGGAGGCTGCATCTTCAAAAAGCTCCAATTCCTTACTCATTTGGATAGTCTGAGCATGTGACTCAAAGGTCCCTTTTATTATAAGCAGTCATAAGGTTAGTGGTAACATCAACTATTATCAGACTTTAGATAGCTCCCTCATCTCCTCCCTGCCCCTCCACAAGTCCACTGATAGGGGATGTCCTCCTCCCCTTCCATCTATCAGGTCTCATCAGAACTGGCTGCATTGTCTTCCTCTGTGGCCAGGTCTTTCACTAGCTTTGTTAAAGTCACACCTAGGTACTTTATGTTATTAGTGGCTATTCTGAGGGGGGGAAGTTTCCCTAATTTCTTTCTCATCCCTTTTGTCTTTTGTATACAGGAGGGCTACTGATGTTTTTGAGTTGCTTTATTTTTTAAGTATGTATTTCTAGCTTTTCTATCAAAATACATGTCTGGGTGGTCAATTCAATTCCATTGATCAACTTGTCTATTTTTATGCCAATACGATATTGTTTCTTGATTAATATGTTTCTGTAGTACAGCTTGAAATCAGGGATGGTGATACTTTCAGCAATTCTTTTATTGTTCAAGATTGTTTTAGCTAACCTGGGCTTCCTCCCCACCCCCATACAAAGTTGAGAAATATCATTTCAAGGTGTGTAAATAATTGTGTTGAATTTCTTTTAAGGGAGTTGCATTGAATTTGTAGATTGCTTTTGGTAGGATGATCATTTTTAGTCTGTTAATTTTACCTATCCATGAGCATGGGAGGTTGTTTTTTAATTCTGGTATCTTCTTCAATTTCTTTCTTTAAAGACCTGAAGTTTTTGGCAAACCAGTCTTTCGCTTGCTTGGTTAAATTACCAGAAGGTATTATCTGTGGCCATTGTGAAGGGTGGTTAGTCCCTCAGTTTATCTGTCATTTGTATATAGAAAGAATACTAAGATTTTGAGTAAATCTTGTATCTAGCCACTTCACTGAAGTTGTTTACCAGCTGTAGGAGTTCCCTAGTAGAATTATTTTAAAGTATTGTATTCAAAACTTTTGCTCAGTGAATCCCAATGGAAAAAAAAATCTTCTATTTAAAAGTTCAGGGGTTCTAATTTAAGCTTCAAGAGACTATTCCCATGAGCAGAGGTCTAGAAATCCCCTAAGAAATGTTTTGTGCTAAATTACATACAACTGCTGATCTCTTTAACAACATCAATAAGTTGGAATAAGTAAATAAGAGTGAGGAAAGTCATGGCTGAGTGACTTCTAGCCATCATCTCAGTTAGGGGATGACAGACATCATCCGTTTTTACTATGTCCATTTTCATTCTGAAGCTTATTAAAATAAAGCAATGGACTCTTTAGTTCTTTCTTTGTATATTTTCATATAATTTAGAACATTAAATTTACTTTAGAAAGTTTTTGAACATATTTGTTTGGTCTAATTATATTTTCTTAAAAATTAAGTATCTCATACTACAATTTATGTATATGTGGATACTTCAAATATCTTAGAAGGAGAGCTATACCATTTTAACCATAAAGCATGTTAGTTTAAAAGTAGAAATGTGTCTATCATAGAACATTTTTCACTTGGCTTCCTGATGTCTCAGTGTGTGATCCATAGTAGTGCTTTCATTATTATATAGAATATTGGTTTTAATGTAATATATTCTGATCATGCCCCTCCCCCAACTGTCCTAAATCTCTCCTGCTTCCCACCTACTCAGATCTATACTTTTTTTTCTGTCCTTCCTTAAGACACAAAAGTCATACGAATCATAATAGAGCAATAACAACAACAGTAATAATAACACTAACAGCTCTGATGCTCTCCTTGTGGAGCTTCTGTCCCCTCTGGGTCTTTCTGTCTACTCCTTTTATAAGGTTCCCTGAATTCTGCCCAAAGTTTGGCAATTAGTCTCAGCTGGGCCCTGGGACCCCTGAAGAGACTGATCCTCCAACCAAGGACCATGCATGGAGAATACCTAAAACCCTGGTTCAGATCACCTGCCCCTGGGGGTGAGGGGGGGTGCAGCCTTGCCAGGTCACAGAGGAAGACAATGAAACCAGTCTTGATGAGACCTGATAGGCTAGGAAAAATAGAAGAGGACAAGGACCTCCCCTATCAGTGGACTAGGACAGGGGCATGGAGCAAAAGAGGGAGGGAGCATGGGAGTGGGAGGAGACAAGGGAGAGGGCCACATCTGGAAAACAAAGTGAATAAATTGTAATAAATAATTATAATAAATAAAAAATAATAACACTCATAGTAATAATAAGAAAATAATAAACAAACTGAAATAGGGCAAAACAAGTAGAAGAAAAAAGTCAAAACTTAAAATCTCAAGATATATAAAGATACTGAAATACACACAAACACAAAAAAATCTCAGAAAAAAAACAAAAACTGAAAACCATAATACACACCCAAAGAACATGAAGAGGCAAGTAAAATAAATAAAATAACAAAATCATTTCAAAAGCCCTGACAAATTATTATGAGAAAAAATGTCTTCTAAAACTGCCACCAAGTATGTTGGCCATCTGCTGCTGAGCGTGGGGCCAGACCTTACCGATGATTTGTATATCCAGTGAGACACTGTCAAAGAAAACTATTTCTTTCATTTGAGGGTGGTTGTCAGTTGGAGATAGATTTTAGATTAGGAAAGGGGAGCTTGTATTCACTTCCCCCCCTAAGTGCTAAGTTTCAGACAGGTCCAAAACTGCAGAGGCCCTGTGCATGCTGCCACAGTCTGTGTGAGTTTACGTGTGCACTTGTCCTGCCATGTTTGGAAGACTTTTTCCCTTTTTGTTCTCCATCTCTTTTGGCTCTTAATTGTTTTCTGCCTTCTATTCTTCAGTATTTCTTGATCTCAAAGGGGAGAGAATTGATGGTGACAAACCATTTAGAACTGTGTATTTCAATGTCTCTCATCCTCTGCTTATTGTCTGTGGGTTTCTGTATTTCTTCTCATGTACCATGAGAGAGAGCTTCTCTAAGGATAGTTGAGCAAAATACTGATGTACAGGTAGAGCATAATGTCATCTGGTGTCATTTCACTGCTACATTACTTTAACAGAACTGTAGTATTTGGTTCTCTTCTAGGTCCCTGTCCTATCTAGTAACAAGTTCTTGGCTGCCTGAGTACTGCAAGAAGTGGGTTCTATCTAACGGTTTGGGCTTTAAATCCAACAAATAATGTTTGGTTAGATCCACAGGTCTAACAACAGGATTGTTCTCGACTGTATTGCATATCTTGTAGACATGCAGTACCATGTGGACCAAAGGCTTTGTAAGTGGGCTGATGTTTACTTTTCTCCGTTGTTAGTATGCAGAGTTTCTTATAACTTGAACACTAGTCAGTATGGATGAAGGTCCTAGGCAGGCTCCAGCTCGGCTTCTTTGTGGCCAGTGAGTTGCATAGGTGTTGCCTTCAGCAACAGGGTGTTACCATCAGTTTGTGGAAAGCAACCAAACCCTTGGCAATAGTCTGTGCTGTTTACCAGTTCCCATGAGGCCTGTTTACCCAGGAACTCTGCTCTAAGTATTTCATTCCCAGAACTGTAGGTGACATTTGGTGATAAGAAATGTCCAGTTTAGACATTTCTATTTAAATCACCTTCACCTATGTCTATAATACATAATATAGAGTTTGTAAATAATTCTAATTTACTTATTAAGAACTATCAGGACTATAAAGTTCTGAAAAGATTTTGATTATGTAATTTTTGACTCTTATTGTCACTTTTCCAGAGATGGTTACTATAGTGATTTTACTTTGAGGTGGATTTTCTCCAAGTGGGTAAAATTCAACTCACTACAACTAATGATTCTTTAAACACATTGTATCTTGACATAACAGGATTTATCATGAACAGTATATTTTAAAACAGAAAGGCATAGGCTCTTACCTGTATCAAAGGCAATAATTGAACTTGACGTTTACACACAGAGGCTGTTTAAATTTAAGAGTTATTCACGGTACCACAAACCTATAAACCAGTACTCAGGAGTCTCAGACAAGAGGAATATGAGGAAAGAAATGGATATATATGACAATCTTTCTTGTTTGTATTTAAGAGAACTTTCTCTATTTGGGTTTTTTTTTTCCATATGAATTTGAGAATGTTTCTTTCAAGGTCTGAATTTTGATGGGAATTGTATTGACTCTGTAGATTGCTTTTAGTAGGATGGCTATTTCACTACGGTAGTCCTACTGATCCCCAAGCATGGGAGCTCTTTTCATCTTCTACTATCTTCTTCAAGTTCTTTCTTCAGAGAATTGAAGTTCTTGTCATACAGGTCTTTGACTTGCTTGGTTAGAGTTACAGCAAGATATTGTATGGTTATTTTTTTTTTTGGGGGGGGGGGATTGGGCAGGGTGTTGTTTTTCTAATTTTTTCTCAGCCCAATTGTCATTTGTACATGGGAGGGCTACTGATTTTATCTTAAGTTTGTATCCAGCTACTTTGCTGAAGGTGTTTATTAGCTGTTGGAGTTCCTTGGTAGAATTTTGGGGATCACATATGTATACTATCATATCTTCTGCAAATAGGGATAATTTTGACTTAATTCATTCCAATTTGCACCCACTTGATCTTCTTCAGTTGTTTTCTCGTTCTAGCTAGCATCTCAAGTCCTACATTGAATAGATGCAGAGAGAGTGGGCAGTCTTGTCTTGTCCCTAAATTTAGTGCTTTCTATATTTGCATGTTTGTGCGGTCATTGGAGTTACTAGCAGCCACCCAAATTCCTAATGAGTCCTGTCCTTTCACCTAGAACCCATCAGCTGACATTAGCATTCAGATTCCGATAAGGCATCTGGAATGCTTCACTCCTCTGTATTTAATTCTATTTATTTATTTATTATTTATTTATCTATCTTTATTTATTTATTTCTTTTTTGGTCTCTTGATTTATAGAGTTTGTGTGCCACTAAGCAGAGGTGCTGTGAGTTGGTATGTATGACAGCTATGTCATATCCACAAGTCAGACCATTCTAGCATCACAGAATTCTACCCTCCTTGTATACATCATCACAGTTGTCCCTTCCCTCTTATACTCATTTTGTACTCTATTCCCTAATGTTCCCTGAGACTTTTGGAAGGGATTGATAGGTGTTCAATCTATGGCTGAACCCCTTAGTTACTTGAACACAAGTGTTTATATTAACCAAAGCACACTGGAGTAAAATGCTTTTCTTAGCACGAGTAAAATCACTATAAAAATATGAATGTAAACATAAATATTTAGAAGGGAGTTGGAAGATATAAATAAAAGGTTACCAGTACATTTTCCTCTAGGGCCTATACCGCCTCTGTGATGGATTTAAGCATGTTTATAGTGTCAAGTGTGAATTTCCTCCTGGAATCATGGCTCAAGGCCATAGAGTAGCAGGTTACTTCCACAACACACTTGCCACAGTTTTGCCACTTGGCACATCTTAAATGGAAGGTCATTGCTGTAGCATAATGTGTCCTGACAATTTACGTAAAAATGAGTTTAAAGGAAATTGTGTGTAATGAATGTGTCCTTATTGATTTATGCAACGAAATAATAACAATGTCACAAAAGAGAACATATTATATATTTTAAGTCATAAACCAGAATCTTTTTCAAGAAAGTTAATTTCTTATAAGAATGCACCACTTGATCTCTTTTCACCAATTGAAGACTTTGCTATGCTTAGTCCATTGTTCCAAAGAGGGTCACTGAAAAAAACTCAATATTGCTGGATCATTGGTGTCAGCTTTGTTAGCTCCAGGGCCTTAAGATATACACTTCTATTATTTAGACCATAAGTCTATGGAAGTTTGTTGGTTCATTATTATCAGTCTGAGATAAATCATTTATCAACAGAAGATGAAAACAAAGAAACAGAGTGAGAAACAACTTCGTGTATAGAGAATAGAGCCTGAGCTCAATGTACATGCAAAGATTTAATCAAAATGGAAAAAAAATGCACTTAAATTCTTACTATTTACCTAACTAACTAATAATTGTAAAATTACTTTTGGATCATAATTCACTGAAATAAAATTATTTAATTCATTTTTTTAATTTTTTACATTAACTACAATTTATTCACTATGTATCCAAGCTGTAGTCCCCTCTCTCATTCCCTCCCAATCCTACCCTTTCCCCCTCTTCTCCTCCTATTCCCCTCTCCAAGTCCACTGATAGGGGAGGTCCTCCTCCCCTTTCATCTGATCTTAGCCTATCAGGTCTCATCAGGACAGGCTGCAATATCCTCCTCTATGGCCTGGCAAGGCTGCTCCTCCCTAGGGGGTTGTGAAAAAGCCAGACACTGAGTTCATGTGAGATACAGTACCTATTCTCCTTACTAGGGTGCCCACTTGGAATGGCTAAGATCAAAAACTCAAGTGACAATACATTCAGTAGAAGATGTGGAGAAAGTGGAACCCTCCTCCATTGCTGATGGGAATGTAAACAATTTTGTTTTTCATGACATTTATTACTTCTTCACTAAAATTCTATTTTTATAATGTATAATCAAAGTTTAATAAATATTTTGCTTCATAGTCAAATATTATTATTTCATCCAGTTTAAGTTAACTATTATAACCTGATATTTTTATTTATATTACCAATCACTCTAATTATAGCTTTATTAGTTGTGTTTCAAATATGCATATTTATCTGCTGTTGTCATTACTGATTATATTTTAAAAATGAGCTATACATAATTTAAATCTCAGAACCATATTTAAATTTTATATTTGTAGTCTGCTAATATAAAATGAAGTAGCATGATATCATGACCAAAAGCACTAGAGGATAAAAGGGCTAATTTCAACCACCATTCCATCTAACAGTTAATCATCAAAAGCAGTGAGGACAAGAACTCACCCAGGGCAGGAACCTGAAGGCAGCACCTAATGCAAAGTCTTGGAGGAATGCTGCTTACTGGATTGCTCCCATGGCTTGCTTAGTCTGCTTTCTTATAAAACCCAAAACCACTAGCCCAGGGATGGCACCACCTTCAATGAGATAGGCTCTCTCCCATCAATCACAAATTTAAAAAATGCCTTACAGTTGGATGTTTTGGAGGCTTTTTCTCAGGTTTCCTCTATTCTGATGACAATACTTTGTGTGTCAAGTTGACAAAAGACTAGCTTGTATGCTAGGATACATACGTTTTAAACAGGTGAAATAATGGTTGAATGACATTGATGTTTATTTGGTATTATAACAATTTAATGTGAAATACTTTGTGAACTATTTTTCCCAAATGATCTGTCATTTGTCTAAATGCTATGACTCACCTTCTGTATTTCCCTCCTTGTATGTTACACATTTTTCATATTAAAAACTCCATACATGTAAAATAAAAGAAAATACAACTCAAATATATGCAAATTCTTAGAATTTGATATCAACATTACATAAAATTTGAAAAATAATTGGAAATATATAATTCATGTCATTTTGATAGATGAATTGAGTGCTTAAAAATTATACATAGAATTACCTCACTCAGAATACCAAATTATAATATTTATTTAATATATAAAAATATGGCTTATATTTAGTGTTGATGTAAATATACAGTCATATTCATATAATGATACATAAAATGTATTTGCTTAGAAAAATAACAAAATACTTGAAGCAATAAAATATAAATTGACACATAAACATTGCACATTTAAGGCTTACAATATTGATCTTACTTCAAAATATATTACAATATCAAGTATATATTCATTGAATATTAAATGCTATCTGATTATTTTTTGTTATTTTCTTTTATTATTATTATTATTATTATTATTATTATTATTAGTTACATTTTATTAACTCTGTATCTCAGCTGTATCCGGCTGCCTTATTCCCTCCCAATCCCACCCTCCCTCCCTCAGCTCCTACCTGCCTCTTTACAAGTCCAAGGATTGGGAAGGACCTCCTCCCCTTTCATCTGGCCCTGTTTTATCAGGTATCTTCAGGACTGGCTGCAAAGTCCTCCTCTGTGGCCTAGCAGGACTGTTCCTGCCTTGGGGTGTGGGGAGGTCAAAGAGCCTGCTATTGAGTTCCTGTCAGAAATAGTCCCTGTTCCCCTTACTATGGGAAACCAATTGGTTACTGAGCTAACACGGGCTTCCTCCAAGCAAAGGTTCTAGGTTATATCCATGCATGGTCCTTGGTGGAGTGTCAGTCTCAGAAAAGACCCCTGTGCCCAGATATATTTGGTCCTTGTGAAGCTCCTATCCTTTCCACATCATACTAACTCCCCTTCTGCCGAAGGTTTGGTTATGAGTCTTAGTATCTGTTTTGAAACGCTGCTAGGTAGAGTCTTTCAGATGCCTTCTGCGGTAGACTGCTGTCATACGTCCAATGCACTTCCCACTTGTCTTTCTAAGTGAGGATTGATCATCTTACCCCATGTCTGCTTTCTGGTTTATCTTCTTTAGGTGTATAGACTTCATTATGTTTATCATATCTTGTAGGTCTATATAAGCGAGTATATACCATGTTTGTCTTTCTCCTTCTGGGATACTTCGCTCAGAATGATCTTAATAATTCCTTTTATTATACTTACCACTACATAAATATATTTTGGCCTTACATTTTTAGGCTCACAGATAAAATATATTTGACAATTTTATTGTCAAAATATATTTGACAATATTTAATTTTTTTTATTTTACTTGTGTTTTATAATATTTACATTTCCCCTTTCAAGAATTCTCCTGGGGGGGAAAAAGATAATATATCCTGTAGTGCTTCCTTTCAATGGTTGTTGAAAAATAGCAAGAAAACACCATTCTATTACAAACATGTCTATTAGCACTGATTGGTGTTTGAAATCTATGTTTAACATCAGTTACATCATCTATATTGCCTCAGGGGGCCTAATATTGTGGTTGCTATACATTTTTTTTTTAATTTCAGAGGCAATTTTATTAAAATTTATGAGGAAAACATAGTACAAGTAAAACCAAAATCTCATCAGAAGCCAGGAGAACATGTAAAGAAAGTTAGGCATGGCCTGTGTACAAACACGTTATGGAGAAAGGTGGAGGGAATCCAAGGAGATGTTTGGCCTAGTGAGTTAATGAAATAGCACTATGACTATTACAGACCATACATTGCAAGCAAGGAGTATTATGTAAATGAAGATTCCTCCACTTTACATGGGTAATACAGTGTGTATTTAAAATCAATTTTATAAATACAGATATCATGGGGCATTTGTATTTAATTTATGTCTGTGATTTTGCATTATTTCTCAGCCAAATAAAGGCAATAAGTATCAACATGAGTCAGCCTTAGAGAAACTGTGCTAGAGATCTTAACAGGGCACTGACTGGAATGAGAATCTCTCAAGAAAACATCTGCAAGGAAGATTAATAATGTAACTCAAAAAGCATGCTCTAATAACCATACATATTAGTGGACTCTTACAGAACTCTAACAGAGCATACTTTTAATGTTCAATACATTAATGAAAAGAATGATACATTAAACAGCTTCCATTATTTTATGAATGTAGTAAATATGGTACTGGTACCTCTTGATAAAAAAAATATATATATATAGTAGTTCTGCTAGATAACTTCCACTCAAAACTACATTTTTAGCATATATGTTTTTTTATTATTATTATCACAATTGATTCAGTTTGTATCCCTGCTGTTGCACCCTCCCTCATCTTCTACCAATCCCACCATCCTTTTTTCTTCTCCCCATGTACCTCCTCTAATCCATTAATAGAGGAGGTCCTCCTCCCCTACAACTGACCCTAGCCTACCAGGTCTCATCAGGACTGTGTGTATTGTCTTTCTCAGTGGCCTGGTAAAGCCAGTTTGACAGGGATAGGTGATCAAAGAGCATGACAATCGAGAACTAGAAATGTAAGGAAACAAGAACACTCTGTGGGATAGCACACAGCAGAGCACACACACAAAGGCACACACAGGCACCTACATATTTATATGTTATCAAAGACATCAACCTCTGAAAAATCTAATCAAATTCAAATAATATTTGAGAATGTAAAGCATGATGGATAACAAGCATTCTTTCATAACTTTGAGTGAAGATATGTTATGTCACACAGAAATCCCATCCCAGAGACACAATGCATATTCTATTACAATATCAATTTAAAGAAAAACTAAATAGAAAAGAAAATAACAAAATGTAAAACAGTTTCTTGTAGAGAACTTTTATCATCTGTATTCTGAGATATGAAGAAAAATGTTTAATATTTAAAGAAAATCAAACAGAATTACAGGAAACCTAGGGCTATTAGAACCAGAAAAGTGATGTGTGCACAGAAAAATTACATAAAAGATAAAGAGAAAATATTAGAATGCCACTGAGAATTAATGAACATAGATTAGGAGGAATGATGGGTTTCATGGAAGCTGATAACAGTTCTGGACCCTACTGATAATACCTTAGTGTCAATGAACAGAGTAAGTTGTCACTGCATTTCCTAGAATTTGTTGTAGTGAATAAACAATCTAAGAACTCCATGACTTAGCACCATAAAAGTTTATTTAACTCACATTGTGTCTTAGGTATTGGCAGCTAGTTTAGTTTATTATTATTATTATGGTGTTTCTCAGATTCCTTCTGATCTTAAGCCCATTTAACATTTGCTTCCAAGTTCATCTTGGCAGAGGAAAGAAATGTGATAAATCACTTTTGAATATTGATAAATTCCAGTGAAACAGATGCATGATATGTCTGCTTACATTCCACTGAACAAGAGTAGGTGCATTACTCTCTCACACCCTACGTGTTTCAGGTAAGTTCTTAAGTATAAAAAAAAGAATCAGAGAAGATTTGGACTAGTCACAAATCACATTGAGTATGAACAAAGAAAAATAAGTTTAGATGCATTTAAATATTTGGTTCTAATTTGCATACTTGTTCTATGTAATTTATGAATGAAAGAAAGGGATAGACAGGAATGTAGGCACTGAAGTGTTTGATCATACAAAAACAATGGACATGTGCAGAGATTCATGTGTGTCACAGAGGAAACATTTCATTTGACAACTTACCATTTCAGAAAATAATGGCTGATCATGTAGGTTTGCTTTTATGAAAGAATTCCTTTGTACATTTAAATCCTCTAACAATGTGTGATAATGAAGATGTGTCTTACGTACTTTTCATTCTTTTGTACTTGAATGCTATAAACAAGGGCAGTCGAGGGTCCTGAATAAACACTGTGTGAAGAGTGGGATCCTCTTTCTGGTTTACTCTGTTCCTGCAAGGTTGTGTGGCATGTCAACAATACCAGCACTACAGCCTCATTCAGCCTCTCCACCTTTACAGTACCAGATTTTTTGTTGTTGTTTTGTTGCTCTCCTTGTGGAACTCCTGTCCACTCCAGTTCTTTCTATCTCCTCCCCCATCTTTCATAAGATTTCCTTCGCTCTGCCCAAAGTTTGGCTGTGAGTCTCAGCATCTGCTTAAATACCCTGCTGGTTAGAGTTTCAGTTACCTCTTAATATTGAGTTATACAATCCTAGCTGACCCAAACCAACAGGAATGGTGGTTCTGAATAGCCAGCTTCCTAGAAATAAAAGAGGCAAAGGCAAAAACTTTGAGTGGGGATATCTTGCATGAGTTAATGGCTGATCAAGTTTACTAAGAATTACAGTATCTTAAATACTGGATTCAGGGGGAAAATGGACCACGGTCAGCAGAAAGCTAATTCAAAAAATGTTATAAAGAAGATACAATTTACTTTAGACACAGCTACCTTACAACTGATAAAGACAGCAGTTCAAGGATGAAACCTGGGCTAACAGAACCAAAATCTTAACTCCTTTAAGATTCTAGACCCTCATCCAGACCAAACTTTCCAAATCTGTCCTTAAGGAACTTTCATGGCCTTCAGTTTTCATCAGAGCCTCTGAGAAAGCCTTGAATTAGTCTGGCTCCGTACACTCTCCTCAGGAACACAATTGTAAGTTCTATTAAGAAAAATAATGATTTACTACTACTACTTACAATTTATTCATTTTGTATCCCACTTGTAGCCCCCTCCCTCATCTCCTTCCATTTCCATCCTCCCTCCCTCTTCCTCCCCTATATCTCTTCCCTAGGCCATTGATAGGGGAAGTCCTCCTCTCCTATTATCTGAACCTAGCCTATCAGGTCCCATCAGTACTGCCTTGATCCTCTTCTTCTGTAGGCTGGCTAGGTTGTCCCACTAGGGAGAAGTTATCAAGGAGCAGGCAACTGAGTTCATGTCAGTTACTTACTCTTCTCCTCTTATTAGGGCACTCACATGGAGACTGAGCTGCCTATGGGCTCCATCTTATTAGGGGTCTAGGTCCTTTCTATGTTTGGTCTTTGGTTGATACATCAGTCTCTGCAGTCCTCTCTGGGCCCTTCTTTTGTCTGCCTGTGTGGCTCATATCCCCGATGGGTCCTTTCATATCCCCCTTCATCCATAAGGTTCCTTGAGCTCTGTCCAAAGGTCTCTGAGTCTACATATGTGTTTCAAACCCCTGCTGGTTGGAGTTTTTAGAGAACAACTCTGGTTGGCTCCAATCCTGTTTCTTCTACTTCTTCCAGTGTCCATCCTCTTTTCCATTCTGAAGGAGAATTAAGCATATTCCTTAGGAATATCCTTGTCATTTAGCTTTTTTGGCTCTGTAGATTTTAGTATGTTAATGCTATATTATATGGCTAATATCCACATATAAGAGAGAATATACCATGCATCTTTCACTGCTTCTGGGTTACCTCACTCAGGATGTTCTTTTCTAGTTCCATCCACTTGCCTGCAAATTTCATGATTTCCTTGTTTTTAATTGCTGAGTATATTTGATTGTGTGAATGTACTACAATTTCTGTATTCATTCTTCAATTGAGGGACATCTAGTTTGTTTCCAGTCTCTGGATATTATGAATAAAGCTGCTATGAACATAGTTGAGCAAATATCATTGTTATTTTGTTGAACATCTTTCAGAAATATGTCCAGGAGTGGTATAGCTGGACCTTGATGTAGCACTATTCTTAAATTTTGAGAAAATCCTGGATTGATTTATAAAGTATTTGTACAAGTTTTCATTACCAACAGCAATGAAGGAGAGTTCCCCTTTCTCCACAATCTCTCCAGCATGTGCTGTCCCTTGAGGTTTTGATCTTAGCCATTCTGATGGATGTAAGGTGGAATTTCAGGGTCATTTTGATCACATTTCATAGATGACTGAGGAAGCTGAGCATTTCTTACTGTGTTTCTCTTCTATTCAGTATTTCTCTGTGGAGAATCTTCTGGTTAACTCTGCACCCCATTTTTAAATTGGATTAATTGTTTTGTTGGTATTTCACTTCTTGAGTTCTTTACATATTCTAGATATTAGCCTTCTGTCAGCTGTACGCCTGGTGAATATCTTTTCCCAGTCTGTAGGCTGCCATTTTGTTCTATTGGCAGTGTCCTCTCTCCTTTACAGAAGCATTTCCGTATTCATGAGGTTCCATTTTTTGATTGTTGCTCTTAGAGCCTGTGCTATTGGTGTTTTATTCAGGAAGTTGTCTCCTGTGCCAAAGAGGTTAAGGTTCTTCTCCACTTTTTCTTCAAAGAGGATTCGTATATCTGGTTTTGTGTGGACATCTTTGATCCACTCGAACTTTACTTTTGTGTAGGGTGATAAATATAGATCTCTTTGCATTTTTCTTCATGTAGACATCCTGTTAGACCAGCACCATTTGTTGAAGATGTTATCCTTTTTTCCATTGTATGGTTTTGTCTTCTTTGACAAAATTCAAGTATCTGTAGGTGTGTGGGTTTATTTTTGGACCTTCATTTTGGTTCCATAAAAGCTCTCCTGTAATTTCTGTTCAGTTTTTTAGATTACTTGTTGCTGTCTGGTCATCTGTGAATCTTACCATATCTCATTAATACTTCAGTTTGCTTTGACTATGATGTCTTTTCTAAATTCTTTAGATTCTAATACTAAACTATTTATTTAATATCCTAAAATATTAAGTAATGGGACTTAGATTATCTGAACTTAGTGATTGGAATTTGTGTCATTATAAATACAAAATTGATATAAGGTCCTACAATAATTCTCTATTTAAAGCATGAAAGGTGCCTGCCATATGAAATCTATCCTCACTAGACAGGAAAAACATTATGGGAACTTTGACATATGCTACAAAAATGATCATAAATATATTTTATTTTAAATACATTGGTCAGTCTATGATATTTTTATAGCAGCCTGAACTGGATACCATCTGTCCAATAAGTCTTATTGTACTCTGTAAAGCTGGGTATATTGTGAAAGATTGGGAAGGGAAAGACTCTATAATTCTATTATTATCTCGAAGGTTTTAAAAAAAACTGTGATTCTGGACTGTGGCTTTCAAGTGTATTTGTCATATTCTGTTTGGTACATGAATCATGATGAGTACACTGAATAGAGTTGGCTAAATTATTTTTCTGCAGCTCATTCTAGCTCTGGAAATTAGCTTCTGTTGATAGATAGCTTCCTTTGATAAGGAGAACAGAACACTTTCCCATAGTAAAAATTTCTCATATTTGCTTTCTATTCTATGTATATACAAAATAATTTCCCCATGTTCAGCTTGATAACATATGGAACTTCTTTATTTGAAAGACTATATATATAGACAAACAGATAGACGGACAGACGGACAGACAGACAGACCGATAGACAGATAGATAGATAGATAGATAGATAGATAGATAGATAGATAGATAGATAGATAGATAAAGATGTCATTGCTAAGATGAGATAGACTCACTGTGTGCTTAATTCTCAAGGTAGGCAAAAAGACCCTGATATATACCACCATTTCTTAGGTATGTTTTCTGATGCTACTCTTGATATTCATAGCAAGCTGTGGTCCTTTTTGTGTGCCTCACTCTCATTTATGTGGTAATCATTCGAACTGTGACTCAGTTCTCAGATAAACCTAGTGTAGAGTTTGTTTGTTCTACTTTGAGTTTTCTTGTTGTAAACAATGGACTGAAAAAAAAATTTTTTAAACCAAAATGAATTGTATAATTTACATAGCTCTGAAAAAGTATACAATATACATAGCTCTGATTGGTATTTGATAAACTTAATTATTTAATTTAATTTAATTTAATTTTTTATTATTAGGCACATTTTATTAACTCTGTATCCCCCTCCCTTATTCCCTCCCTCCCTCCTTTATCTCTTCCCTACCCATTTCCAAGTCCACTGATTGGGGAGGACCTCTACCCCTTTTTTATGACCCTGTTTTATCATGTATCTTCAGGACTGGATGAAAACTCCTCCTCTGTGGCCTAGCAGGACTGTTCCTCCCTTTGGGGTTGGGGAGGTCAAAGAGCCAGTCATTGAGTTCCTGTCAGAAATAGTCCTGTTCCCCTTACTATGGGAAACCAATTGGTTACTGAGCTAACACGGGCTTCATCCAAGCAAAGGTTCTAGGTTATATCCATGCATGGTCCTTGGTGGAGTGTCAGTCTCAGAAAAGACCCCTGTGCCCAGATATATTTGGTCCTTGTGGAGCTCCTATCCTTTCCACATCATACTAACTCCCCTTCTGCCAAAGGTTTGTTTATGAGTCTTAGTATCTGTTTTAAAATGCTGCTAGGTAGAGTCTTTCAGATGCCTTCTGCGGTAGACTCCTATCATACGTCCAATGCACATCCTACTTGTCTTTCTTTTTTTTTCTGGTTTATTTTTTTTTCTTTTTAGTTACATTTTGTTAACTCTGTGTCCCAGCTGTATCCCTCCCCAACCCCACACTCCCTCCCTGGTCTCCTCCCTGCCCCTTTCCAAGTCCACTGATAGGGGAGGACCTCCTCCCCTTTCATCTGACCCTGTTTTATCAGGTATCTTCCTACTTGTCTTTGTAAGTGAGGATTGATCATCTTACCCCATGTCTGCTTTCTTGTTTATCTTCTTTAGGTGTATAGACTTCATTATGTTTATCATATCTTGTAGGGCTATATAAGCGAGTATATACCATATTTGTCTTTCTCCTTCTAGGATACTTCACTCAGAATGTTCTTTTCTAGATCCCACCATTTGCCTGCAAATTTCATGATTTCCTCATTTTTGATTGCTGAGTAGTATTCCATTGTGTAAAAATACCACAATTTCTGTACCTATTCCTCCGTTGATGGACATCTGGGATGTTTCCAGGTTCTGGCTATTACAAATAAAGCTGCTACAAACATGGATGAGCAAATGTCCTTGTTGTATACTTGAGCAAATTTTGGGTATATACCTAGCAGTGGTATAGCTGGGTGTTGAGGAAGCACTATTCCTAATTGTCTGAGAAAGTGCCAGATTGACTTCTAAACTGGTTGTACCAGTTTACATTCCCACCAGCAACAGAGGAAGGTTCCCCTTTTTCCACAACCTATCCAGCATGTGTTGTCACTTAAGTTTTTCATCTTGGCCATTCTGATGGGTGTAAGGTGAAATCTCAGGGTCGTTTTAATTTGCATTTTTTAATGGCTAATGAGGTTGAGCATTTCTTTAAGTGTTTCTCTGCCATTCAATATTCCTCTATCAAGAATTCTCTGTTTAGCTCTGTTCCCCATTTTTTAATTGAATTACTTGGTTTGTTGCTTTTCAGATCCTTTAGTTCTTTATCTATACTGGATATTAGCCCTCTGTCAGATATAGGGTTGGAGAAGATTCTTTTCCAATCTGTGGGCATTCATTTTGTTTTGATGAAGGTGTCCTTTGCTTTAAAGATGTTGTCTCCTGTGCCAATGAGTTCTAGGGTTTTCCCCAATATTTCTTCTAACTGATTTAGAGTGTCTGGTTTTATGTTGAGGTCTTTGATCCACTTGGACTTTAATTTTGTGCAGGGTGATAAATATAGATCTATTTTCATTTTTCTGCATGTAGACATTTAGTTGGACCAGCACCATTTGTCGAAGATGTTGTCTTTTTTCCATTGAATGGTTTTGGCTTTTTTGTCAAAAATCAAGTATTTATAAGTGTGTGGGTTTATTTCTGGGTCTTCTATTTGGTTCCACTGTTCCTCCTTTCTGTTTCTATGTCAATACCATGCAGTTTTTATTACTCTTGCTCTGTAGTACAGCTTGCGATTGGGGATGGAGATACCTCCAGAAGAAATTTACAAGATCATTTTGGAGATTCTGGGTTTTTGTTTCTCCAAATGAAGTTCAGAATGTTTTTTTTCAAGGTCTGTAAATAATTGAGTTGGTATTTTGTTGGGAATTGCATTGAATATGTAGATTGCTTTTAGCAGGATGGTCATTTTCACAATGTTAATCCTACGAATCCATGAGCACGAGAGATCTTTCCATCTTCTGAGATCTTCAATTTCTTTCTTCAGAGACTTGAAGTTTTTCTCAAACAGGTCTTTCACTTGCTTGGTTAGTGTCACCCCAAGGTACTTTATGTTATTAGAGGCTATTGTTAAGGGTGTTGTTTCCTTTATTTCATTCTTGGCCCTTTTGTCTTTGGAATACAGGAGGGCTTCTGATTTTTTTTTTTTTGGAGTTGATTTTGTATCCTGCCACTTTGCTGAAGGTGTTTATCAGCTGAAGGAGTTCTCTGGTTGAATTTTTGGAGTTGCTCATGTATACATTCCTATCATTTGCAAATAGTGACACTTTGACCTCTTCCTTTCCGATTTGTATCCCCTTGATCTCCTTTAGTTGTCTTATCACTCTGGCTAGGACTTCAAGTATTATGTTGAAGAGATATGGAGAGAGTGGGCAGCCTTGTCTTGTCCCTGATTTCAGTGAGATTAATTTAAGTTTCTCTCCATTGAGTTTGAGGTTGGCTATAGGCTGTATATTGCTTTTACTATGTTTAGGTATGTGCCTTGTATCCCTGATCTCTCCAAGACTTTAAACATGAATGGATGTTGGACTTTGCAAATGCTTTTTCAGTATCTGAGGAGATGATCATGTGGTTTTTCTCCTTCAGTTTGTTTATGTGGTGGATTACATTGATGGATTTCCGTATATTGTACCACGCTTGCATGCCTGGGATGAAGCCTACTTGGTCATGGTGGATGATACCTTTGATGTGTTCTTGGATTCTGTTTGCAAGGATTTTATTGAGTATTTTTGAATTGATGTTCATAAGAGCGATAGGTCTGAAGTTCTCTTTTTTTGTTGGGTCTTTGTGTGATTTAGGTATCAAGGTGACTGTGGCTTCATAGAATGAGTTTGGTAATGTTCCTTCTCTTTCTATTTTGTGGATTAGTTTGGAGAGAATTGGAGTTAGCACTTCTTTGAAGGTCTGGTAGAATTCTGCACTGAATCCATCTTGTCCAGGGCTTTTTTTGTAAGGGAGACTGTTGGTAGGATTATTCAATCATTCTACCTGAAAGATTTGGTAAACGGAATCTATCATGAGAATTGTCCATTTCTTTTAGATTTTCGAATTTTGTCACATAAAGTCTTTTGTAGTATGACCTAATGATTGTTTGGATTTCCTCACTGTCTGTAGTTATGTCCCCTTTTGATTTCTGATTTTTCTGATTTGGATAGTTTCTCTCTGCCTTTTAGTTAGTTTGGCTAAAGGTTTGTCTATCTTGTTGATTTTCTCAAAGAACCATCTCTTGGTTCCATTGATTCTCTGAATAGTTTTTTTTAACTATTTTCTTTTTTTATTTTTTATTTAACTTTTATTAATTACACTTTATTCATTTTGTATCCCCCCATAAACCCCTGCCTCCTCCCCTCACGATCCCCCCTCCCCCCCTTTCTGCATGCGTGCCCCTCCCCAAGTTCACTGATCGGGGAGGTCCTCCTCTCCTTCTTTCTGATCTTAGTCTATCAGTTCTCATCAGAAGTGGCTGCATTGTCAGGGTTCTAGGTTATCTCCATGAATAGCCCTTGGTTGGAGTATGAGTCTCTGGGAAGTTCTTTGTGTTCAAATTTTCTTGTTCTCTTGCTCTCCTTGTAGAGTTCCTGTCCTTTCCAGCTCTTACTATTTCCCACTTCTTATCTAAAATTTCATTCACTCTGCCGGACAGTTGGCCATCAGGCTCAGCATCTGCTTTGACAGTCTGCATGGCCGAGGCTTTCAGAGGCCCTCTGTGGCAGGTTCTGAGGTTGTTTCCTGAATAGTTTTATTTGTTTCTAATTGATTGATTTCAGCCCTGAGTTTGATTATTTACAGCTGTCTGCTCCTCTTGGGTGTATTTGCTCCTTTTTTTTTTCTCTAGGGCTTTCAGTTTGTCCATTAAGTTGTTTATATGAGATGTCACAAATTTCTTCTTGAAGGCACTTAGTGCTATGAATTTTCCTCTGAGCACTGCTTTCATTGTGTCCCATGAATTAGGGTATATTGTACCTTCATTTTCATTGAATTCTAGGTAGGCTTTAATTTCTTTCTTTATTTCTTCCTTAACCCAGCTGGCATTGAGCAGCGAGTTATTCAGTTTGCGTGTGTTTGTAAGCTTTTTTTCTAATTCCATTTTTGTTGAGGTGCAGCTTTAGTCCATGGTGGTCAGATAGAATACAGGGGATTATTTCACTCTTCTTGTATCTGTTGACACTTGCTTCATGACCAGCTATATGGTCTATTTTGGAGAAGGTTCTATGAGGTGCTGAAAAGAAGGTATACGCTTTTGAGTTTGGGTGGAAATTTCTGTAGACATCTATTAGGTCCATTTGGCTTAGGAGTTCTGTAAGTGCCTTTATTTCTTTATTAGGCTTCTGTCTACATGATCTGTCCCTTGGTGAAAGTGGGGTGTTGAAGTCTCCCACTATTAAGATGTTGGGATCAATATGCGATTTATGTTTTATTAATGTTTCTTTTATGAATGTAGTCACTCTGTATTTGCGGCATAGATGTTCAGAATTGTAATGTACTCTTGGTGGATTTTTCCTTTGATGAAAATGTAGTGTCCCTCTTCATCTTTTTTGATTAATTTTGGTTGAAAGTCTATTTTATTAGATATTAGGATAGCTACCCCAGCTTGTTTTCTGGGTCCATTTGCTTGAAAAACTGTTTTCCAGCCTTTTACTCTGAGGTAGTGTTTATCTTTATTGTAGAAGTGTGTTTCATGGATGCAACAGAATGTTGGATCCTGTTTCCGCACCCATTCTGTTAGTCTGTGTCTTTTTATTGGAGAGTTGAGTCCATTGATGATGATAGATAATAATGACCATTGAATGTTATTTCCTATTATTGTGGAGTTGGCAATGTTACTGTGAGTCATTGCTTGTTTGCTTTTGATTTTTGTTGGAAATTATCTTTAACCTATGTTTTCTTGAGTGTAATTGTTTTCATTAAATTGGAATTTTCCTTCTAATATCTTCTGTAGGGCTGGGTTGCTGTTCAAATATTGCTTAAATTTAGTTTTTTTGTGGAATATTTTGTTTTCTCCATCTATGTTGATTGAAAGCTTTGCTGGGTATAGTAGTCTAGGTTGGCATCGGTGGTCCCTTAGAGCCTGTATGCTATCTCCCCTTTGTTCTTTAGATTTAGCGTTTGATTATGATGTGACATGATGTGTTTCTTTTCTGGTATAGTCTATTTGGTGTTCTGTAGGCCTCTTGTATATTTATGGATATCTCTTTCTTTAGGTTGGGAAAATTTTCTTCTATGATTTTCTTGAAAATATTGTCTGGGCCTTGGAGCCTGGAGTCTTCTTTTTCATCAATTCCTATTATTCTTAGATTTCATCTTTCCATGGTGTCCTTGATTTCTTGGATATTTTGTATTTGGGACTTTTCTGATTTTACTTTTTCTCTGAGAGAAGTATCAATTTCTGTGAGTGTATATTCAGCTCCAGAGATTTTCTCTTCCATTTCTTTTATTTTGTTGGTGATGCTTACCTTTGTGGTTCCTGATCTTTTTTCCAAGTTCTCCAGCTCAAGGGTTTTCTCAGTTTGTGTTTTCTTTATTGATTCTAATTCTGTTTTCATGCCTTGCACCATTTCTTTCATCTGTTTGAATGTGAATTCCTGTCTCTCTATAATGATCTCTATTTTTTTTGTTCATTTCCTTTCTATATGCCACTAATTTTATCTCTACTTGTGCCTCTATTTGTTTGGCTATGTTTGCCTGTGTTTCTTTAGGAATTTTGTCCATTTCTTCTTTCTTTACCTTCAATTGACTGGCCAAATCTTTGATTGATTTGTTCATTTCCTCTTTAACTGTCTGAATTTGCATGGCTATTGCTCTGAGAGAATTGTTTGTTTCCTCTTTATGAGCTTCAAATAATTGAGTAAGCATAGCTTTAAAGTCATTTTCCTGAGCTTCTGACGAATTGGAGTATCCATCCATTTTGGGGGTTGCTTGTGAAGTCATGATGTCCTGATTTATGTTGGATGTGTTCTTTGGCCTACCCCTGGCCATTGGCTTATCTGAAACCTTCCCTATTTGTTTTTTCAATTCTGCAGTTCAGACTGGTTCTGTCTCTCTCTGGCATCTGGAGAGTTCTTCAGGAAGCTGAGAGAGGTCCAGTGGCCTTAGTGTGTGCATTGGTGGACTAGCTGTACTCTCAAGCAGGTCACTTCAGGCTCTCTGCTCTCTGGTTTACCCCTGCTTGTTCTTATGCAGGAGGACTAATGTGCTCTGCCAGCTCAGTGCTGCTACTGTCTCAAGCATGTCACATTGCCAGGGATGGGTGTATCCAGGCTGTCTGCTCTCTTGTTTGGCACTGGCTGGTCTTATGCTGGAGGACTGATGTGCTCAGCCAGCTCAAGGCTGCTGCCTCTGCCAGGTTACGAAGTTCTGCTGTAGCTTGAGACTGGGATGCCAGTCCAGATGCTTTCTGGAAAGTCCTGGGTGCTCTCCACTGTGCTCTCCAAACTTGGGAGGCCCAGCGCCTGGTGTGCCTAGCTTGTATGGCATTTCTGCCTGGCATTGGTGAGTATATAGCATATTATCTGTCACTGAGGGATTGGGCGGGCCGTACATTCAGTGGCTGCATGACCCTGCAGAGCCAGTATGGCAGCTAGCAGACCCGGGACCCTGGGAGGATGGTGCTTCCTGGGTCTGGCACTCTGAGTCAGGTACTGCTGGCAGTTCCCCTAAGGGTCTAGGAGCTCTGTGTCAGCTGCTGCAGACCCCAGGCAATTAGGTCTGAGCTGAGAATCTAGATGAGTCCACTGTGCCAAGGAGGAGGGAAGTCTTAGAAAACGGAGTGCTGGGAGATCAAAGGATTGTTTCTCTCCTTCCCCAAACAAGTCCAAGGGTGAGGTGACTGAAGACCAAAGTTTTCAACTCATTCAATGTTCCCTGTCATTTAGAAAGCCTCACCATTGTTTTCCTGGGTTCAGAGGTCCTTCCACTCACCAACACAGACGTTCAGCTCTTCCACAGCTCAGAAACTGTGTGTGCTAGTCACCATCTTGGCTCTGCCCTCTGATAAACTTAACATAACTCAAGACAAATTTCTTTCTTTTTGTTTTAAATAAGTTATTTAATAAAATATAAAAGAAAGCAATTGTTTTTTAAGTTTTTAAATTTTAAACATTACTAAGAATAGATCAAATTTTAAATAAAACCTTATTGCTGTAAACAGAGAATTGTGTATTATCTTAGAGAAGTAAATTTTCTTTTTTTCTGTTTTCAAAAATTTTTAGTAATTTTTATTTTTTTATATTAATCATAGGTTATTTATTTGTATCCCAGAAATAGCCCCCTCTCTCTTTCTCTCCCAATCCCACCCATTCTTCCTTCCTCAGCTCCTCCCTGCTCCTTTCCAAGTCCACTGATAGGAGCGGACCTCCTCCCCTTTCATTTGACTCTAGCTTATCAAGTATCTTCAGGACTGGCTGCCAAGTCCTTCTCTGTGGCCTAGCAAGGCTGCTCCTCCCTTGGGGGAAGGGAGGTTAAAGAGCTAGCCATTCTAAACAGTGTGCACGTTAAAATGAAAACCAGAAGTTTCTGATATCACTTTTTAAATATATCTCACTTTCTATTCACTCCAATGATAAATATTAACATGAGTATTACAGATTTATATCTGTCTCATTTTCTGTTCCATTTCAAAATTATGGCACATAGTATGAACCAGCCAAACACACATTGCATGTTTGCTGCATGATACTCTATCCTTTTAAAAAAGATGAGCTATTATTCTATTTTCTGCAGCTGTCCTTGAAAGGAACAATGAATTAAAACTGAATCTAGCATTGAGAAATTTACACACACACACACACACACACACACACACACACACACACACACACTTTTGAATAGGAATTCTAAGTAACTGAAAATATTTTAATTCCAGTGTCTTTCTTTTAGAAGTAAGAATCATGTATAGATAATAGTAAATGAGTAAAAAGATAAACTATGATAACATATATACATAGATAGATAGATAGAGAGAGAGAGAGAGAGAGAGAGAGAGAAGAAAAGCTGTTGTCTTTATTTCTCTGCAAAGCAATAAAACTTTATGCTGCTGTTCTAAGTATAAGGCATAACGGTTTTTCCAACTTTTGCATACTAATGGAATAATTTTATTGACCATTAATATAATTTATGATAAATGAAAACAGAGTTAAACTCAAGTTATGGTTAGTTATGTATTTGTTGATATGGACTATATTGTTTACAAAGACAAATATATTAGATTACTTACAAAATAACAACAGTTAAACATCTGTGCTGTATGCTATGTAAAATCCTGGGGAGATGATCATATCTCTGTTTCTTCAAAAATCTATGCTTTAATTTATTTCTTTTTAGATTATTTACTTCCTGTGTATTAAAGCTTTGTATGCATGCATGTGTATTTACCATATGCATAAATGGTGCAAGCAAAGGTCACAAGAAGGCATTGGATATTGGATTCCCTAGAACTGGAGTTGTGGATGGATGGGAGCTACTCTATAGATACTGAAAACTTAACCTATGTCCTCTAAAAGAGCAACAAGAAAATATATTCCTTTCGTCACTCATTTTATTTCAATGCATTCTAAATTGGCAGTATATTCTCCATAAAAATGTTAAACAACAGAAATACAAAATGAGTCATAGTAATGTTTTTAGAATGTGTTATATATATTTATACATACAGTACATATATTAAAATAGATGTATTGCTTCTGTATATTTAACATCTATTATTGTTATGCTAAGCATATTTATATTATATAAACTAACACACACACATATATATTGAGTCTATAAAATATGTATTATGTTTGATATACATATATAGGGTATTTATTATTTTTTTCAAATTTGAATCTATAGAAGTGGAGAAAAGATTTTTTTAAAATTTTTCTTTTGTTTCTTTTCCTTTTTTAATTTATTAATTATTTTTTAACTTACATTTTGACCACAGTTTCCTCTTCCCCTCCCTACTGTTCTTCCCCTCCCTGTCCCATTCACTCTTCCTCTTTTTGTCTTCAGAAACAAGAATGCCTCCCAAGGAGATCAGCCAACCTTGGCACACCATGTTGCAGTAAAAGTAGGCACATCTTCAGCTATTGAGGTTAGACAAAGCAGTCCAGTAAGGGAAAAAAGGTGACAAAGGCTGGCAACAGTGTCAGAGAGAGCTGCTGTTTCCACTGTTAGTTATCCTATATGAACACCAAGCTATCTAACTCTTTCATATGTTTCATAGATCAGTCCCTTGCATGCTCTCTAGAGGTGGTTTAGTCTCTGTGAGCACATATGGGCCTGTTAGTTGATTATATAGGCTTTATTGTGGTATCCTTACGCCCCTGGCTCCTACAATCCTCCCTCCCCCTTTTCCTCAGGATTTCCCAAACTCCACCTAACGTATGGCTGTGGGTCTCTATGTGTTTTCATCAGTTGCTGGGTGCAGCCTCTCTGATGACTGTTATGCTAGTCTCCTGTCTGTAAGTATAGCAGAATAACTTAAACAGTGTCAGAGATGGGCTCTCTCTCATGGCATAGGTCTTAAGCTGGAACAGTCATTGTTTGGAAATTCTTTGAATTCTGCTCCATCTTTTCACCATCTGCACACCATTCCCAAAATGTCCTTTCCTCCTTCTCTCCCCCACCGTCTACCCACAATATCTATTCTTTATTATGAGCAGTGTAAATTACCACTTATTTTTGTGATTAGGTTTATGTCCCAGTGCATAACCATGGTATGCAGCTATTTATTTGTTCTACCGAGGAGACGGTGCTATTAGCATGCTACTGCTGGGAAATCCTAGGTTCTACAAACGTGGTCTCTGTGATCCTCTGAAATATTTGTATTTCACCTCGATACTGTTTCTACTTTTAAAGTAACTAGTTGTCTCAGTGACTTATTCATATGCAGAGATATTCAATGAGAGGTAAAATCATATGTATGCCATCTAATAATAAGTATAAAATATATTAAGTAAATCTTTTGCTATCTTAGCAAAAGTTACTGTTATGTCTAATATGCACTCTTCAATAAATTCAGCCAGTGATCCATTCTGTGCTTTGCTTGGAAACTAATTGCATTATTTAGATGATTTTTTAATACCTTATGCATTTGTAACATTGTATACAACTAAAATACAGAATTCCTGATTTGAAACGAATGTCAGCACCTCACTGAATATTTTATCAGATAAGTCTCTACCACCAGAAACTCTCATCAAGGTAAAGAAAAATACTCAAATCATATAGATCAACATTGTCTATTCAAATGCAGTTTCCCATAATATGTTCATATTGCTTTACAATGACATTGTGTTCTGCATCTCACGATTTGAGGTTTGGTTGCATATAATCAGTTGTGCATACCTCCTTTATTTAGTAATAAGGCAGCTCTTTTTACAGACTGCAAGTCAGTTTCCACTTTACTATTCTATCTCTACTTCTCTTACTCCACCTTTCTGGATACTTTCTTATGATATATTCCAGACTTGTTATGTATTGAGATTATAATCTATGTTCTCTAAACAAGGCACACATTTAACTCCCAATTCCTGGGCCCTAGTTGCTGGCTGCTCAAAATAGAAATGTGAAACATTATTCCTGATTAAGTTAATTTGTGGATTTGTTTTTATTTGTGTAATTTGCTGAAACCTAATTGACACTTCCTTAGGAGTTTTACTATTTAATAACAAGTTAGCGAGAAAGAAAAGACTAGTTCCAGAGAAAAATTAAGTTTACTTTTGAAAAATGAAACAGTGCTAGCCAGATAGACAGGAAGGGAATTATTAATCAGGAAACTAAAAATTGATATATTACAGAGGAAGTGAATATTACAGAGGAAGTGAACATTTTTAATAAATGTTCTCATTTGCAGTGAGCACAGCCCATCTTCCCCTAACTGGGCAGAGTTCACCTCACAGTGATTGGAGTCATAGCAGACAAAAGGGTTCATGGGGACAATGGGTGACAAACAAAAATGGGCACCAGACACGTTGTCTACAGTCATGTTCTAGATTGATATATGAGATTATCTGCCAAAATTAATCTTAGTTGTCAAATAAATTCCACTGAAGTAACTTTCCATACATGGTGATAATCAGGAAAGTAATGCAATGTCCCAGAGAGTTTGGAGGAAATTAACTTAATTCAAAAAAAATATTTTTGCCACAATCTTCACAATTACATTCTATCCCATGTTTTGTTGAATCTAATAACTATGTTTAGTCAACATTTTTTACTGAAAATTAAATAGAGAGTCTAATAAACTTTTGAATATACTTATTTTTAAAGAGGGTGAAAAGATCCAAGAGACAGTACAGACAAACTTGGAAGCAGAATACACACACTTGAAGAGTGGTTATCATGTTGTCTCATTGTATATTCAGTGCTTGAAAGCTTGTTTGACTCAACCAGAATCAGAATGCAGTGTTCTCTAGTCACATGATATAGTATTAAGGTAAAATTACTAAAATTTCTTTCAGTACAAATGTATTGAAAGTTAGGATAATAGCATAATAGAGCTAATGTGAGAATTATATCTTTGCTTCCTACCTTCTCAACTTACTTCACAGGGAGAACTCAAACTGATCTGCTGTGATCTCATGAGTTAATCTTGAAGCCTGAGTCCTGAAAATTCTTGTCAGCATCATCAAGTTCTGAAAACAACAATAATGTAAAATACTTAGAAATGTCTGTATCACTTAAATAAAGAAGGGGATGCTTTTGATAAAGAATAAATAAGCTCTGTATTTAGATAGATAGATGGATAGATAGATAGATAGATAGATAGATAGATAGATAGATAAATTGTTCAACTCCTAATGAAACTGTGGCTGTCATCATTGACAGTTTTTCCTCTAAGATTAAGTGGCTCAAAATTTCAGCTTCAAGTTACTTTCTAGAAAGCCATAATAGATATAAAGTGAAGAAAATCTCCTCTGTGATAGGCACATCAGACTAGATATTAATTGAGTTCAAATTAGGGCATGTACTTTGTGTACATTCTATTTTAAATGACAATCTAGACTTGAAATACTTCCGCAATTAGCATTATGCATACGTCTATCTTTGTCATGTTTGTTCCAAAAGCAACCTTTGTTCTTTGCAAAAGTACTCATCTATTTTTGTTGTTGTTGTTGTGCCCCTTCTAATGCCTTTTGGTGTTGAAATATATATTTTGTCAGTGTGTGAAACTTCTCTGTATCCAAACTTTTATTTTTTAATACAGTCTTACTTTATAGCTATGTCTGACCTAGACTTGAAAACATAAGACAGGCTGGTCCCAGTCTTACATCAATAAACATTACTCTTGCTTTTGTCTCACTAGTACTACGATTACAATGATGATAAATCAATCCTAATTACCTTTAATTATTTCAATTATTTTCTTTCTATTTATTTTTAATTGAGAAGAATTTAAAGTAGCTGCTGTATTCAAAGTTCCCATTTGCTACAAAAATATTAGTTTCTGTAGTTTTTTTAAAATTAGTTAATTTATTTATTCTTTGTATATCTCAATCCTAGCACCCTCCCTTCTCTCTTCCTGGTCCCATCCTCCCTCCCTATCCCCCCAACCACCCTCTCCTACCTTTCAGAAGTGAGAAGCTCCTTCACCTTTCTCATCCATGCACAGCTCATCAGGACTGATCACATGCTCTTCCACAGTGGCCTGGCAAGGCAGCCCTGAAAAGAGAAATGTTTGAAAAACAGGCAGCAAAGTTCTTGTCAGCAGCAGCCCCTCCTCTACTTACTAGGGAGGCCACTTGAAGACCAAGATACCAATCAAGTACATATGTGTAGGGAGCCTAGTTCCAGTCCATGCATGATCCTTGGTTGGTTCTGCAAGTCCCTCTGGTTTAGGTTAGTTGGATCTGTTGGTCTTCTTGTGGAGCTTCTGTGCCTCCTATCCTTCTGCCCACTCTTCCACAAGGGTCCCTGCACTCCACCCACTGTTTGGCTGAATCTCGGCATCTGTTCTGATCCAATTCAGAGTGGAGTTTCTCAATGGACAATTATGTTAGGCTGCAGTCTGCAAGCATAGCAGAGTGTCCTTAATAGTGTCGGAGGTTGGCTCTCTCTCATGGTCTGGCTAAGTATTGGTTGTACATTCCTGATCTGTTTCATCTTTATCCCTGCACATCTTGTAGGATGTGTAAATTTTGGGTCAAAATTTTGGTGGGTGGTTTGGTGCTCCTGTCCTTCCATTAGGAGCCCTTTCTAGTTATAGGATGGCCTCTTCCATGTCCCCCTTCTCCTCCCTACTAGAGGTTTCAGTTAGAAACACCCTCATCTCCTCTCAGAAGCCTACCCTGTTGTAGGTCTCCAGCTTGGCAAAAACAGCCTTCACAATAACCATAAATGATATAAAGTTTCTTGGTATAACTTTAACCAAGCAAGTGAAAGACCTGTATGGCAAAAAAAAAAAAAAAAAAAAAAAAAAAAATCTACGAAAAAAAAAAAAAAAAAAAAAAAAAAAAAAAAGAAAGAGCAAAAAAAAAAAAAAAAAAAAAAATTCAAGTCTACGAAAAAGGAAATTGAAGAAGATGTCTGAAGATGGAAAGATCTCCCATGCTCATGGATTCATAAGATTAACAGTAAAAATGGCGATCCTACCAAAAGCAATCTGCAGATTAAGTGCAATTCCCTTCAAAAGACAAACAAAATTCTTTGCAGATCTTGAAAGAACAATTTTCAACTTCATATGGAAAAACAAAAATCCAGAATTGCTAAAACAATCCTGTACAATAAAGAACTTCTGGAGGTATCTCCATCCCTGATTTCAAGCTGCACTACATAGCAAGAGTAGTAAAAACTGCATGTTATTGGCATAGAAACAGACTAGTGCTTCAGTAGAATAGAGCCAAAGACCTAAAAAATAGACATATCTACAGACAATTGTTTTTTGACAAAGGAACCAAAATCACATAATGAAAAAAAAAATGATAGCATCTTCAACAAATTGTGTTAGTTTAACTTGATATCTACATTTAGAAAAATGCAAATAGATCCATATTTATCACCTTGCACAAAACCCAAATATAAGTAGAACAAAGGCCTCAATATATAACCAGATATATTAAATCTATTAGGAATCTATTAACAAAGGGACAACTTCCTGAACAGTTTCTGTGTTTTTGATTAAAGATGCTCATGTGTAAATGTAGGTTTATTTTCCTTGTAAAATACTGAATATATCAAACAGACACCATGGTAACAAAGTTTTAATAAGCTTCCTTTTTCTGCCTATAAAAGGAATTGTATTTTTCTTTTTGAAACTTTTCATTTTTATTCTCACTACTCAAAATGATGTTAAAGCCGACTCTATAATCTTATCTTATGACACGTCTAAAGATTACAGCAAGCAAATTAATATAATACAAAAGAAAAGTGAGAGTCAGACAAGAAAAATGATTTTTACAAGACTATTTTTATATATGTGGATATTTCTTTTATACATGCTTCTAAATTTATACAAGACCTCCAAAATCAAACAGTCCAGTTAAGTTGCTTGGAATACCTTATGGCAGTCAAAAGTTCTCACAAAACTTTCACATTTGAAATGATTACAACCTGAGAATATTATCACAACAGATACACAAGAAAAGTGTCTTAAATCTGAGGCTATGAAAAAGATAGAAGCCTTCTAAAAAGAAAAGAAATGCCTCAAGAAACTGCTGGAAAATACAACCAAACAGGTGAAGGAATTGAATAAATCCTTTAAAGAAACACAGGAAAATATAATCAAACAGGTAAATCCTGAACTGAGTAAATCCCTTAAAGAAATAGAAGAAAATACAACAAAATGAATAAGGAAAAAATAAAACTTTCCAGGACCTAAAAATTGAAATAGAAGCAATATAGAAAACATGATATGAGGCATTTCATATCCTGGAAAACCTAGGGAAGAGAACAGGAACTACAGATGCAAGCAACAATAACAGAATACAAGATATTGAAGACAGAATCTCAGGTGTAGAAGAGATGACTGAAGAAACTGATACACCAGTCAAAGAAAATGTTAAATCTACAAAAGATTCTGACAAAAAAAAATCCAAGAAATGTGAAACAATATGAAAAGACCAAGCCCAACAATAATAGGAATAAAAGACTCCAAACTCCAAGTCCCAGCAAATATTTTCAACAAAATCATAAAAGAAAACTTCCTCAACCTAAAGAAGAAAATGCCTATAAACATACAAGAAGCCCACAGAACACAAAAAAGATTAGCCCGGAAACCTAGAAACCTGTATATTTCATGTGACACAAATACAGATGGAAGAAGAGTTGGAAAAAAAAAAAAGAGTTTAGACCAGAAAAGAAATTCAGCAAACTTACCAAATTGAATAATTATAGTCATGCTATTTTTGTAATACATCAATAAAATTCATTGTGATATGTTTTAAATTGGTATTTTTATTCACTTTCTAAAATAAGTTTTTAATTGAAATATCATTACATGACTTTCCTCCCTGATATTTGCCCCTCCAGCCCCTCTCAGACACCCTACCTCCAACCCTCATAATGCCTCTGCAACTTTCGAAGGTGATTGTCTCTTTTTCTTTGATTATTATATTTTCCTGTGTGTGAGAATGTAGGTTGTGAGAATGTGTATGTGCAAATATATAAATACAAAATGTTGAGTATGTTTTGGCTTTTGTGGTTATATAGATTTAGTGCTTATTGATTTTTTTGTTCTAAAATTCAACCCTGGAAGAGTTAATTCTCTTTTTTTCTAGCAGCTATTAGTTACCAGTAGTTCTCTGTCTAACGGTAGGACCAAATGAGTATAAACATTGTCATCACAATTTTCTGCTCTTATTAATGCATCTATTTTTTTTAAAGAAAAGCCAGAGATGGCACAGCAAGTAAAACACTTCCTTTATGACCCTGAACACCTGGGTTCAACTTGAAATCTAATGTAAATTGTGATAGGGAAAAACTGATCACACGAAGTTGTTTTCTGTGGAATACACATTGTCCACGACAGGCATGCTCTCTCTCTCTTACACACACACACACACACACATACATGCATACACATCAAAATAATGATAATAAAACACTGAAAATATGGCAAATATAGACTTAGTGCTATACCATTTTCAATATGAAATATGTAACTTGGTATACCAAATTACATACATCTTCTTTATTTACTACTCCCTTTAATTGTCATAATAAATTTTGAAGTACAATAGGGTCTCACTGTGAATGAACAGACAATTTACCTATCAGATCATTGACTTCTTTGTAGCATACTGATTTGATTTTTTTGCTTCTAGTTATTTTTTATGTATTCAATATGATTTTTCTACACTGTTATCTGTGCAACAAAAGTGGATCAACCATTCATATATATGATTCTAGGGGTGACATTCTCATACAAACCAACACAGTTATTTTAGAAAAAATAATACCTAAAACCCAGATTTTCAAATTTTAATTAATTTTTTCTTCACAATTTATTCATTACATATTCTAATTGATGCCTCCACTCTCAACTCATTCTGTGCCCTCCTCCCTCCCTGTTCCCACCATCCCCTTCCTCTAGTCCACTGAAAGAGGGAGTTCTCCACTATTGCCATCTGCCCATAGCTTGTTAAGTCTAATAAGGACTTCCTGGATACTCTTATGACCAGGGTTTTAAGATGCTTGAGAGACATTCTAACACCCCCCCCCATATTTCCACTTTTGAGTTCTAAAACAAGGTCTTCTTGTTTCAAATCAGTACGCTGAGAGGTGAATTGTCTGTAATAGTGAGAGCCTTTAAGCATCTCTTGCTAGTCTTCATCTTTCTGTGTAGTAAATGACAGCAAACTGGTAATACGTTGAAACGCAAGTGTGTGCTAACAACATAATTTTTAATGGAAAAAAACAGAAATAACATTTTCTTTTTTTATTTTTCAAAGTAGTATAATTGCATTAGTAATTTTATAATATTCAATTACTAAGGAAATTGTACTTAGGTCTGATTATTATGAAAAAATAAAGGATGTATATTTATCCACATAAATATCAAACAAAATGTTACTGCACATGAAACATAAAAAAGAATAACCTGGACTCATGAATGTAATAAAAAATAAAATGTGAAATTGTGCTGGCAATCAGAAGCTTAAGAGATGTGACTACAGTTAAAAGTGTCCTTTACTTTATATAAGCTCTTCAGTTTCATGAGGTCCCATTTATTAATTGTAGATCTTAGAGCTTGAGCTGTTGGAGTTCTGTTCAGGATACTGTCTTCTGTGCCAATGAGTTCAAAACTCTTCAACACTTTTTCTTCCAACAGTTTTAGTGTGTCTGGTTTTATGTAAAGGTCTTTGATACACTTGGACTTTAATTTTGTGCAGGGTGATAGATATGGGTCTATTTGCATTTTTTACATGTGGACATCCAGTTAGAACAGCACCATTTGGTGAAGGTGCTCTCTTTACATTGTATGGTTTTGCCATCTTTGTCAAAAATCAGGTGTCCATCATGTGTGGGTTTATTTCTGGATCTTCTGTTTGATTCCATTGATCCACAATTCGGGGTTCTGTGCCAGCACCATTCAGTTTTTATTACTGTTGCTCTATAGTACAGCTTGCAATCAGGGGTGGAGATATCTCCAGAAGATCTTTTATTGTAAAGGATTGTTTTAGCTATTCTATTTTTGTAGAGGGTCCTCTGAAAGTATCCACCTTACAGGGATTAGAAGCAGATGCTGATACTCATAGCCAAACTTTGGGCAGAACACAGGGGACTTATGGAAGATGAGAGAGTTGGAAATAGAGGGACAAGGAGGGGGCAGGAGTCCTAAGAGGAAACCAACAAAGCTAAAAGACCTGAGCCCAGGGGGTCCTGAAGACACTGATGCACCAATGGAGGAACATGCATGGAGAGAAACTAGACACCCTGCTCAATTGTGGCTGATCTGCAGCTCAGTCTCCTTGTGGATCTTTTAGTAAGGGGAGCAAGGACTGCCTCTCTCATGAACTCAGTTGACTGCTTTTTGCTCACTTGCCCCTGATGATGCAGCCTAACCCGGCTATAGCAGAAGAGAAACCAGGCAGTCCTGATGAGACTTAACAAGCTATGGGCAGATGGCAATAGTGGAGAACTCACCCTTTTAGTGGACTAGGGGAAGGGGATGGGGAGAAGAGGAGGGAGGGTTGGACTGGAAGGAGTTGAGGGAGGGGCTTTAATCAGGATATATTGAATAAATTGTAAAGAAAAAATTAAAATTAAAAAAGAGATGTGACTACCAATATTAAATCTCAACTTCTTAAAATGCATAATGTGTCTACAATATGATCAAAAATTAAAATATTTGTTGTTTATCATATTGTGTGTTTTTTCTAGGCCAAACATATTTGATAGATAAATATAAATATATTTTATATAACCAATAAAACATTAAAAATATTAGCAAAAAAACAATTGTATAAGACTTAAAACAGAATTTTTAATTTAATTTTATTTGTATATTATAATTTATTCACTTGGTATCCTAGCTGCAGCCCCCTCCCTCATCTCCTCCCAATCCCACCTACCCTCCCTCTTCTCCCCCTATGCACTTTCCCTAGTCTCCTGATAGGGGAGGATCTCCAACCCTTCTATCTAACCTAACTTATCAGGTCTCATCAAGTCTGGCTGCATCATCTTCTTCTGTGGCCAGGCAAGGACTAGGGAACCCACTTGGAAATTGAGTAGCTTATGGGCTTCCTATAAATATGGGGTCTAGGTCCTTTCCATGCTTGTTCCTTGGTTGGAGTATTGGTCTCTAAAATCCGTACAACTAAAGAAGCTAAGCAAGAAGGAGGACCATTAGGAAGTTGCTCAGTCCTCATTTAGAAGGGCAAACAAGATAGACATAGAAAATAGGAAAAGACAAGGAACAAGATAGAAGCCTTCCTCAGAGGTCTTCTAAAAGAGGCTACCCACAAGGATATGGAAGAAGATACTGAGACTCAGACAGGTGTTGGGCAGAGTGCAGGCACCTTATGCAAGAAGAGGGAGCTAAACAGACCTGGGGGGGGGGGGGACAGGAACTACAGAAGGAGAAGAACCAAGATTTTTAATTTTAGAAATAAGAGAGGATTGAAAATAAAAGTAATTGATTAATTTATAGTTAGGTATAGACTGAATGCTGAAGTTGTGTAATTACCAATAACAGTGATATCTGGTCTAGATTAAAGATATTTAAATACAAGAGTGGTTTATGAAAAGAAGCAATGTTATAGAATCAAATACCCAATGACCATAAACAAAAAGAAGTGAGATTATAAAATGAATTAACAGATAAATAATTCATTTAAATTCTGGCATAGTACTAAGTGGGAAATTTTATAATATGTAAACATACAATAAAACATGTATTTATATGTCTATGCAGTCATTTGCACACACATATGCTTAATCCTAAAAGGTGTGCTGCAGTGCTCTAAAAACAATTGATTGACAATGGTCTGTTTCTTCTGTACAGCACTGAGTTAACTTTTGGCCAGATTTTCCCTTCTCAAGGACAACTAGCCAATACTCATTTCAAGGGCACTTCTTAGCTTCATGACCAAAACTTATCTTTTGTAACATCACTTCAATGTATCTAATCAATATTAGCGAAGAGAGAATTGAAAGCCATCCATCACTTAGTAAATGTGGCAAGATCGTCAGAGTTGTCACTCAAGTCCCCATGGTCCAGCTGGCATAACATTCAGGCTACTGTGCTGAGGACTAACGGTTCTAGAAATATAGTTCAGCACTGGACGACTTCCAAGATGACTGAAATACTAAATTGAGAGAAGTTATACTGAAGTTATTTCCTATTTGAGCCATTTGCTCCTTTGTCATTTCCAGAAACTGTTAAAGTTAATGTCACATTGACCTCACCCAAATGTCAAGAAGGACAAAGCCTTAGAGGAAATCCTGGATCATTATTTAATATTATCTGTTACATTTATTTTAAGATCTCAATTTTAGTTTCTAGATATTGTTCTTTCTGCCAAATATTAAGTGTAAGTGAAGAAAAGACTTAACTGATGGTATTAAGCTTACATGTACATATGCACATATACTTACATATATATGTATATATGTCTATATATACATATATAGGCACACTACACGCAATTCCATGTCGATTCTGAACACAGTAAAAGAAACTGTATCCTGTGTACCAAGCCTAAAACACAGGTTTTGTTTTGAGTATTGTTTCTGGATGCTACACTTGTATGCCTACTTCTGTTGTAAATTATTTTCACTCTTTTATTATTAATATTGGAATTGCTTTTGCTTACTTCTTAATATAAAATATACAATGCACATTTGTGCTTCTTCATACATTATACATACAAAAAATAACTCACCATAAGCAAAAGAATATGTAGCTAAATCAAAGCAAGGAGAGCTAAGCTAAGTCAGCAAAAACCTTGTACTGATGATGGAGATGTTTTTAAAGGCTGCATACATGTAACAAATAAGTCTTTGAAGTATATGGGATTTTTTTTTCCAGAAGAAAATCAATGGTTTAGTGAATTAGAAGTGACACAGAGAAACATGCAAGGCTCTTTCTTGGTTATTGTGTTTACTAAGGTATTTCCAGCTTGAAGCAATTCTATGTGACTTATTTAAAGTAAAATTTCACTAATTTCAAATCTCCACGGAAGTATTAAAAGTATTTCTGGTAAGCTTATTCCTATCACATGTGGAAAACTACTCAAAACTCTAATACATGAGAAAGACTGACTTACAGGTTCTGAGTTTTGATTCATATTTTAAAATTCCAATTCCTGAACATGGGTCCTTTATCCTTTATTTTCTTTTATTTTTTTATAATTTCAAATATATGTCCTCTATTTGTATAATCCCATCTATCCTCTAATTCTTCCAGCTTCCCCACCCCAAACTCTTTTCAAGTTACTGCTCTTGTTCTTTAATAATTATTATAAAGATGAAATCATATGCATATAAATTGACAAATTCAGCCTGCTGAGTTTATTCACTTTGACTAACGTGCATAAGAGTTTATAAATATCCACTTAGTATTGAATAATCTATCAAAGCCGATCCTCAGAAAAAACTGACCTCCCTCTCTTAGCAGCCAAAAATTCATGGGCAAAGGTTTCCTGTCATGTATAGAAGATGCTGTCTCGCAGCACAAATCCGGGTCCTCCGGCTCCTTCAATCTTTCTGCTCCCTCTGTCTTCACGCTCCCTAGTGTTAGATGTGGAAATGCTGCACATCTGACACCTGGGACTGATCACCTCATAGTCAATTCTCTGCCACAGAGAGAGCTTCTTTCATAAGGGATGATAGCTACACTTCTCTTTGGGTGTGAGGGTAAGTATTTAGAATAGAGTTGTATATTAATACTGGTTTAGAGAAGTATCAGGAGTTGTGTTCCTTTTGTGTCCATGGCCTCAACATCCATGCATAAAGGGCTTGAATAAGAGTACCTGAGAAGCGATCAAGATGAAAAACTCAAGGGACAACACATGCTGGAGAGGTTGTGGAGAAAGGGGAACCCTCCTCCACTGCTGGTGGGAATGTAAACTGATAAAACCACTCTGGAAATCTATCTGGCGCTTTCTAAGACAATTAGGAATAGTGCTTCCTCAAGACCCAGCTATACCACTGCTAGGTATATACCCAAAGTTTGCTCAAGTACACAAAAGGGATATTTGCTCAACCATGTTTATAGCAGCTTTATTTGTAATAGCCAGAACCTGGAAACAACCCAAATGTCCATCAACGGAGGGATGGGTACAGAAATTGTGGTATTTTTACACAATAGAATACTACTCAGCAATCAAAAAGGAGGAAATCATGAAATTTGCAGGCAAATGGTGGGATCTAGAAAAGATCATCCTGAGTGAAATATCCCAGAAGGAGAAAGACAAACACGGTATATACTCATTTATATAGATCTATAAGATGTGATAAACATAATGAAATCTGTACACCTAAAAAAGATAATCAAGAGAGCAGACATGGGGTAAGATTATCAATCCTCATTTAGAAAGACAGATGAGATGTGCATGGAACATATGACAGGAGTCTACTGAGCGCATTTGAAAGACTCTAACTAGCAGTGTTTTCAAAGCAAAGACTCATGACCAAACCTTTGGCAGAGTACAGGGAATCATAAGAAAGAAGGGGAGTTAGTCTGATGAGGAAAGGATAGGAGCTGCACAAGGACCAAATATATCTGGGCACAGGGTCTTTTCTGAGACTGACATGCAACCAAGGACCATGTATGAATGTAACCTAGAACCTCTGCTCAGATGTAGCCTGTGGTAGCTCAGTAACCAATTGATTTCCCATAGTGAGGGGAACAAGGACTATTTCTAACAGGAACTCAATGGCTGGCTCTTTGGCCTCCCCACCCCCCAAGGGAGGAGCAGTCCTGTTAGGCCACAGAGGAGAGCTTTGAAACCAGGCCTGAAGATACCTGATAAAACAGGATCAGATGACTGGGGAGGAGGTCCCCCCTATTAGTGGACTTGGCAAGGGGCACAGTGGAGACTGGGAGGGAATGAGGGATCAGGACATGGCTGGGATACAGAGTTAATAAAATGTAACTGATAAGAAAAAAATAAAATTAAAAAAAAAGAGTACCTTAGAGTAGAAAAGGGAGTGGGCTACAGCTGGGATACAAAGGAAAGAAAGAAAGAAAGAAAGAAAGAAAGAAAGAAAGAAAGAAAGAAAGAAAGAAAGAAAGAAAGAAAGAAAGAAAGAAAGAAAGAGAGAAAGAAAGAGAGAAAGAAAGGGAGAAAGAGAAAGAGAGAAAGGAAGTAAAGAAGGAAGAAAGGAAGGAAGGAAGGAAGGAAGGAAGGAAGGAAGGAAGGAAGGAAGGAAGGAAGGAAGGAAGAAAAGATTACTGCCACAAACGCTTTCATTTGGTGTAGGCTTTACATCCTAATTAGACTGTTATTGGTTATCCTCACAATTACCAAAATAAAGTGTTTTATTTTAGTGTCTTTGGAACATTATATCTTCAGTTTTTATTCAACAGGAAATGTTGCTCACTCATTGGAAGTGCAATGTCCAGAATCAAACTACAAGAAGGTTTACAGTGTTGTGTCTTTACATTATTGAAGGGAACAGAAAGTACTGGAATTAGATTAGACCTTTTGTTTTTCTTTTATAGCTATTATAAATTTTTTACAGTATATTCACTTTGTAACCCAGTTGTAACCCCCTCCCTCTTCACCATATGGTACTGTTCTTTGCACCTCTCTCTTTCATATCTCTCTCCCCTAGTCCACTGTTTGGGAAATACTTCTACCCTGACTATCTTACCCTAGCCTATCAGGTCCCATCAGGACTGCCAGAGTCCTCTTCCTCTGTGACCTGGCTAGGTCACTCTACCAGGCAGACGTGATCAAGAAGCAGAGAACTGAGTTCATGTCAGAGACTGTCTCTTTTCCACTTACCTTGGAACACTTATGGAGGGTGAGCTGTCTATGGGCTACATCTGAGCAGGGGTCTATATTCTGCATGTATGATCTTTGTTTTGTTTGATGCATCTGTCTCTGTGTACCTACAGGGTCTAGTTTTTTGTTTGTTTGTTTGTTTTTTTCCTTTTGGTTTTGTTGGTCTCCCTGTGGGGCTTCTGTTCCTTCCAGGAAATTCTTTTTCTTTATTTATAATTATACTTAATTTACTTTGTATCCCCCTTCTAGTTCCCTTCCTCCTCCCCTCCCAACCCCTCCTTTTCTCTCCCTTCTCCACACACTCCCTTCCCCAAGTCCACTGGTAGGGGAGGATTTCTTTTTCTTCCTGCTGATCCCAGTCTGTTAGGTCTCATCAGGAATGGCTGCATTGTCTTCCTCTGTGGCCTGGTAAGGCTGCTACCCCCTCAGGGGGAGGTGATGAAAGAGCAGGCCAATCAGTTCATGTCAGAAGCAGTCCCTGTTCCCATTACTATGGAACCCAATTAGACACTGAACTGCCATGGGGTACATCTGTAGAGGGATTCTAGGTTATCTCCATACATGGTACTTGGTTGGAGTATGAGTCCCGGGAAAGACCCCTGTGCTCAAATTTTCTGGTTCTGTTGCTCTCCTTGTGGAGTTCCTGTCCTCTCCAGATCTTACTATTATTTCCCACTTCTTTCATAAGATTTCCTGAATTCTGCCCAAAGTTTGGCCATAAGTCTCAACATCTGCTTTGATAGTCTGCAGGCCAGAGCTTTTCAGAGGCCCTATGTAGGAGGCTCCTAAATTGTTTTCTGTTTTCTTCTTCTTCTGTTGTCCATCCTCTTTACCTTTCGGAGTGGGGATGGAGCATTTTAGCCAGAGTCTGTGCTCCTGATTAGTTTCTTTAGGTGTACAAATTTGCAAGTCTCTGAGGAAAGAATTAGAAGAAGATATCAGAAGATGGAAAGATCTACCATGCTCTCGGCTTGGCAGGATTAACATGGTAAAAATGGCCATCTTACCAAAAGCATTCTACAGATTCAATGCAATTCCCATCAAATTACCAACACAATTCTTTACAGACCTGGAAAGAAAAATTCTCAACTTCGTATGGAATAACAAGAAACCAAGAATTGCTAAAACAATCCTCTACAATAAAAGATCTTCTGGAGGTATCTCCATCCTTGGTATCAAGCTGTACTATAGAGCAACAGTAATAAAAACTGCATGGTACTGGCATAGAAACAGAATGGTGGATCAATGGAGCCGAATAGAAGACCCAGAAATAAACCCACACACTTACGGACACCTGATTTTTGACAAAGATGCCAAAACCATACAATGGAAAAAGATAGCATCTTCAACAAATGGTGCTGGTCTAATTGGATGTCTACATGTAGAAAAATGCAAATAGATCCATACTTATCACCCTGCACAAAACTGAAGTCCAAGTGGATCAAAGACCTCAACATAAAACCAGACATATTAAATCAGTTAGAAGAAAAAGTGGGGAATACCCTAGAACTCATTGGCACAGGAGACAACTTCCTGAACAGAACACCAACAGCACAGGCTCTAAGAGCAACAATCAATAAATGGGACCTCATGAAAATGAAAAGCTTCTGTAATGCAAAAGATACCGTTAGCAAAACAAAATGACTACCTACAGATTGGGAAAGAATCTTCACCAACACTTTATCTGACAGAGGGCTAATATCCAGTATATTTAAAGAACTAAAGAACCTGAAAAGCAGCAAACCAAGTAATCCAATTAAAAAATGGGGAAGAGAGCTAAACAGAGAACTCTCTATAGAGGAATATCGAATGGCAGAGAAACACTTAAAGAAATGCTCAACCTTATTAGCCATTAGGGAAAAGCAAATCAAAACGACCCTGATATTTCACCTTACAGCCATCAGAATGGCCAAGTTGAAAAACTCAAGTGACAACACATGCTAGGGAGGTTGTGGAGAAAGGGGAAACCTCCTCCACTGCTGGTGGAAATGTAAACTTGTACAACCACTCTGGAAATCAATCTGGTGCTTTCTCAGAAAACTAGGAATAGTGCTTCCTCAAGATCCAGCCATACCACTCCTAGGCATATACCCAAAAGAGGCGCAAGTACACAAAAAGGACATTTGCTCAACCATGTTTGTAGCAGCTTTATTTGTAATAGCCAGAAGCTGGAAACAGCCGAGATGTCCCTCAACTGAAGAATGGATGCGGAAATTGTGGTACATCCACACAACTGAATATTACAATGAAAAATAAGGAAATCATGAAATTTGCAGGTAAATGGTGGGACCTGGAAAGGATCATCCTGAGTGAGCTGTCCCAGAAGCAGAAAGACACACATGATTTATACTCACTCATATAGACATATAATATAGGATAAACCCTCCAGGAAATTCTATATATCCCTTCTTCCATAAGACTCCAGGAGCTCTGTCCCAAGTTTTGCTGTGAGTCTCTGCATCTGCTTCTGTCCTCTGTTGGGTAGAATCTTTTAGAGAACATCTTAACTTGTTTCTGCTCTTCTACCATTTCCAGTGTCTATCTTGTTTACCCTTTTGAAGAGAATTAAACATCTTCCCAAGGGTCCTCCTTGTTGTTTAGCTTCTTTACGTCTGTAGATTTTAGTATTTTCATCTTATATTATATATTTAATCTCCACTTATAAGTGAGTATATACTATGTGTGTCTTTCTGCTTCTGGGTTATCTCACTCAAAATGATCTTTTCTAGTGCCATTCATTTGCCTGCAAATTCTATGTTTTCCTTGTTCTTAATAGCTGAGTATTATTCCATGTGTAAACATAACACAATTTCTGTACCCTTCGATGAGGGAAATCTTGGTTGTTTCCAGATTCTGGCTATTACAAATAAAGTTGCTCTCAGCATAGTTGAGCAAATGTCCTTTTGTATGGTTGAGAGACTTTCAGATACATTCCCAGGAGTAGTATAGCTGGGTATTAAGGTATCCCTTTTCCCAGTTTTCTGAGAAAGTGCCAGATTGATTTCCAAAGTGGTTATACAAGATTGCATTCCCACCAGCAATGGAGGAGAGTTCCCCTTTCTCCACATCCTCTCCAGCATGTGTTGTCCCTGAGTTTTTTGTCCTGGTCATTCTGATGGATGTAAGGTGAAATCTCAGGATCATTTTGATTTACATCTCCCTGATCACTAATAACATTGTGCAGTTTTTAAAGTTTTTCTCCACCATTCAATATTTATTCAGAATTTTCTGTACCACATTTTTAATTGGATTATTTGGTTTGTTGCTGTTTAATTTCTTGAGCTATTTTTATATTCTAGATATTAGCCCTCTGTCCAATATAAGGTTGATGATGTTTTTTTTTTCAACTTTGTCTGGTAAAACAACAAAAACAATTTACAGAAAAAAAGAATTACTAAAATACTCTGTATAATTAAAGAGCTTCTGGTATCTCCATCCTAGATCTCGGCTGTACACAATGCAATGATTTGTATGCCCATGTGTAAATGATAATCATAGATGTAACTAACATGAGTATAGTGACATAGCAATCAATCCTTTGTTAGAAATAGGACACTTTAGACCTTATTTTTTTCACAGAAAATTCTAGCACAAACAGTATTTGGAACCATATTCCCTGTGCACTCAACCAGCTCTCAAGAACTCATCATGTAATTGCAATTTTGTACCCTGATCTTAGATTTCTTTGCTCTGTGAGCATTTTATGTGATAGTTAGAATATATTCTCTGAAAAAATTACCTTTCCAATGGAAAAAACAAGTATCTTGAAATTTCTCCTTGTCAAGTGGTTGACAGAATTCTGTAATGATTGATACATATTTAGTAGTAATAATACTACATTTAAAGGTCACTTTTCTCTGTCTTGAATTACTGAAATAATATGGAAATTCAGTTTCCCAGAGCTGATTCCTTCTCCTGTCTGGTATGATTCTTTCATTATCCTCAATTTCTTTAATAAATAAAGTGTTATTTTTAAAGTAATCTGCTGTTGGTTCTAAAAACTTCCACATCATTTCAGAGATATTTTACCCAAAGTCTTACTTCAATCCACAAGATTTGCAAACAAATGTGGGCTACAACTTCTGTACTTCTCTTGGACGTTCCACTAAGATTTCCCATTGCTGTTGGAAGGCACATTGTGCAGTACCCTGGCCTTTATAATAGTCATCCTGAAATGACCTATACTTTTCGTTCTCTCTCTATGGCTGTCACCTCTAAGGTTACATTGTTTCTCATACTCATCACCTCAGGAAAAGCCTGTCTGAGTTACTGTACAGAGGTCCAAGGACTACCTAAGGGAGTTTTCTTCTTTGACCATGGTTTTCTAGTCAAACTCAGCTCATAAGGCTTTGAATACAAGTATATGTACCCAAACTATCATCATGGACCAAAATTTTATTTTCTCTACTAGTAAATACTACAACGTTACTGATATAGTACAAAACATAATTTAAACTTTGTGGCCTACAACAGTGTTTCTTGTCTCATATCATCCAAACAGTGAGGAAACTGGCAAATTCTGTGACAAATTGTCACGTTTCCTTTAGGGAAAACTTAGCTTTATTCGTCAACTTTTTACCAATATTCTTCAGTATTTATTGTTTTTCTTTTTTTTTTTTTTACTTTTTTTAAAGACAGGCTAAATATAATTTTTATTAAATAGATGTGCACACCTTTAATTAATTTTTTCTCAGTTAAAGGAAAATCTACCTTACTGTTATATTATTTTTTTTCTTTATTAATTACAATTTATTCACTTTGTATCCCTTCTGTGGTTCTCCCCCTCCTCCCGTCCCACCCTCCCTTCCTTTACCCTCTGCATGCATGCCCTTCCCAAAGTCCACTATTGTTTTTCATAAAATCTTTCAATTTCCCATATATATTTCAGTATCTAATAATTTTCAAACCATACATTCTGTCCCTTTTGAATTCTTCATCATCTAAAAGCTAAAAAATAAAACCAAAACCAATTTAATATTATCATACCAATAATTTTAAATTGTATCTTCACTGCAAGCGACATATCATTACTTGCTGTGACTCCCATAATATATAATAAACCAGAAGCTATGAGGTGGAGCTAATCAATTCATCTTTTATTAATTATTTTATGTGCTGTGATCCTTGCTTAAATATTAGAGGATTGTTCCTCTCCTATAATATTAGACCTAATATTCTGTATGACAGGTTATGACTGTTTATTGAATAGACCATGAAATCATTGAAACTAGGAACTGCAGGCAATTCATTATTCCACCTCCCAATGCACCAAGGATCAAACTTGCACAGAGGAGAAAATCAATGATTGCTTGCCAAATAAACCACATTACAAACTAAAACAATTATTTTTTTCTCCATGTCAAGTGAGTATTGAATGAATGCTGTTTCTATTAAAAGAGTGCTGTTTCTATTAAAATGCAGAACTTTTGTATCACTGTGTCACTTAGCTCTTTCCTCAAGGTCAACAGCATCTGTAGTACAAAAACTAAATATAGATTCAACAGACAACTGTCATTTCTCTCCATTTCTCACTGTCTGATTCTTTTGGAAAGGTGTATTTAAAAAAAATAATAAGTTTACTTTCTTCCTCAAAATGATTCCAAAAGAATCTGTTTAGTAAAAGTCTATTTAAACATACAATGGGAAGTCCACACAAGCATTTAAATGCCAAGACCCCCTAATAAATAACTACAAGATAGCTTACATATGCAGTAGGGATTTGCTATAAGTGTTTGTCTGAATTGTAGTAGCAAGACAGAAGGCAGGGGTCAACTTCAATTATACTATTCAAATTTCACATACATTAATATTTATAACAGCTATAGCTTTTTATTTGACCTGTTTTCAGATTACAGTTTATGGACAAGTTATGGATAGAGAGAATTGTTCAGCTTCCATGTTCCACTCCTGGGTGATCTTACTAATTTCTATAATTCCTCCAGATATGTGCTCTTACTTTTAGCATCTTTGTAAAGGCAACACTGTCACTGACTTCTGGACTTTCTAATCAGACCTCAAATCTTACTTCAGGAAAATAATAATCTCCCAAATATATATATATATATATATATATATATATATATATATATTCCCCAGTAATGCATTCAAAAGAATAAGAATATTCAATTTTCTATTATTCAAAAGAATAATAGAAAAACACATATTAAATATATTAAATTTAGGACACAATTAATCCTTAAATGAAATGGTTCAGAGAACACAGTATTGATGACATGGATTCCATTAGCTCCTCTGTCTGACAAATGACAGTGACATCATGGGGCTTTAGAATCCATACCACTTTAGAGCCTAACATATGGTTGATTCCTTTTTCCTTAATTTACCCCATAGTAAACATCCATGTTCTGGGAGAAAGAATAACAGCATGAGTGTTGAGCAATATAAGCAATTTTTTTCTTATGCTAGCCTCACCTAGGATCAGTTGATTCTGAGCATACTTCTAACTGAAAAAATTATCTAGAAATTTATGTAATTTTAAACAGTTAGGCTATTATTTACCTAACTACATTTCTTTAGCTTTTATAGGTCAAGTAAGAAGTTAGTAGGTTCCCCATTATTAACCTACTAAGAATACTGTGGACTACTAGTTCTTGTAAATATCTGTAAGCAAGTCAGTTCTGATTAATTATTTGACTGGAGAAAGACATATGTTAATCACACAGCAAGTGCTTCATGATTACCTATCCCTAGTGCTGCCACACCCTATGGAAATTACCCTCCTTTTATTTTCTGTCTCCTTTAAGTACCATCATCTCATTCTAAGATCTGATCTACAAATCCTCAGGGTTTATTGAGGATGCCAGGAATACACACACATATTTTCATAAATATAGAAAGATATGTATTCAATGGATTCCCTCCAGTTCAGGGAGCATGGGCATAATGATCATAAAAGTGCTTTACTAAACAACTAATCCAACTGCAATAACCAATGCAGGTGCGGTAACCAATAACCAATCCAATAACCACAACAGCTACACCATTGACTCCAAAATCTATGGGTTTTGAGCCTGCATAGACACATTAAGCCTAATACAAATTTATGGAACTTCACCTACTAAACAACACATATAATATACCAAGGATTTGTATCATTGTAAAGAATATTTATTTTGGAACATGCACATTTTTTTTTTTTTAGTTTTACTGATTGCTATTCATTTGGAGCATCTTTGCTTAGTTGATTTTAGACACAATTTTAAAAACAAAGAGGAGAGGGTGAAAAATTCCTGAAGAAATAATGGTCATTAGTCAGTTTGCTGAGACATCAGGTTTAGGAGCTACAATAAAATTACAGATTTTCCAGGGAAAGGAGGCATAACCAATTCAATGAGATACTCAAAAGTTCCTGTGTTGTTACTTTAATTTTTTAATTTATTTTTTCTTTATTATTATTATTACTATTATTTATTACAATTTATTCAATTTGTATCCTGGCTGTAGCCCCCTCCCTCTTCTCCTCCTATATTCCTCCCCTATTGCAAAAAATTGATTATAGTGGTAAAAGGAAACCTCCTAAAATCAATTTATTGCATAATATCATGATATATAATTGTTTGCATGTTAAATAAAATATTTTAATTAAAATTAAAATAACTGATAACCTCCCCTATCACTTATTCAAATTTTTTGGCCTTTAATTTCATCATGTATTTTTTTCTTTTTTATTATATTCCTTTATTATAATTTATTCATTTTGTATCCCAGCTGCGGCCCCCTCCCTCATCTCCTTCCAATCCCACCTTCCCTCCCTCTTCTCCCGTATCTCCCTCCTCTAGCCCATCAAGGACAGTGCATGGTGACGAGCTAAACCCCCTGCTAAGATGGAGCCCATAGACTCAGTCTCCAGGTGGGGTCCCTAGTAAGGGTACAAGAGGGTTTCTCTGGCATGAACTCAGAGGCCCAGCTCTCTAATCACCCTACACCTCTGGGGGGTGCAGCCTTACCAGACCACAGAGGAAGACAATGCTGCCAGTCCTGATGAGACCTGATAGGCTAGGGTCAAATAGAAGGGGAGGAGGACCTCCCCTAGCAGTTATTTTAATTTTTTATTAAAATGTTTTATTTAACATGCAAATAATTATATATCATGATATTTGCAATAAATTGATTTTAGTATTTTTCCCATTACCATCATATTACTCCTACCTTGCTATTCCTAAATGTCATATATACTTTCTTTGCCATCTTTCTCTTTTCATTATCATGTGCTTTTTGACTGCTCACTACTTTCCTCTTTACCTATTTTTACTATTTGTTAGTCTCTGTCTTAGTTTCATTTATGGATAATGAAGGAGGAATGTTTAATAATTCTGTTTTGTTTATGTCTATGGCCATAACAAATATAAAGTGTGAGCGCCATTTTATGTTTATTGTCCTTTGTGCATTTAAATAAAAAGAAACTAGAAAATCAGTTCCTGTAAAGTAGAAAAGAATTAAGAAATTTTAACCTTTTTAGATTCTTCTTTCAGAACCTCAATGATACTCAAATATGTGCCTTCTATGATTGCTCAGGTACAAAAACTGCCAGATGAATTATGTATGTATATAAGCACTATCTGTTTAGGCATACGTATGTTCCCATTGCCCATTCATAGAATCATGCATGTTTATATACCAATTATTCATCAAAGAACTAGTCTTTTGTCATATATACTAAATGTGAAATATATTAAAAGTTTAAAGAAGGATGGGGACCCTACTATTCTTGATACGTGTTGAATAAAAATAGTCAATCTAATATACCTATGAATAATATTTATCAGAATAGATCCATAGCAAAAAAGCAAAGCATGTTATTTTACTGATATGATAAGAGCAAGCTCAGCTTTCTCTAAAATATTTTATCTACTTAATTTAATTTAAAAACGATCTTATTCTGATGTCCCTATTTTGACTGTAACTGTATACTACAGTGTAATTACATAGTAAAATTTAAAATAATAAATTTGAGACCCCAACCACTGTTTTTTTCCAGCTTATATGGCTTTGATATTTTGGTATCTTATGTCTCAATACGAATTTTGCTATGATTTTTCTATAGTTGTGAAGAAAATCATTTGAAATTTGTTGTTGACTGTACTTACTAAATCAAACACTTTTAAAAAGTAGATGTATTCACAATAGGATAATTGGAGTAATGGTGCTGCTGATGTTATTTAAACTAATAGAAATGGGATGTGTGTAAACTTCATTTACAACATTTCAGACATAATATGTTGCAAACTGAAGTCAACTGAGTAGAATAATAAAGAAATGGCCAAGAATAAAATGAATATATCTTATTTGGAAAATGTTATGCTTTATACGGAAGACCTATTCCTATCAAGTGTTTTTGATTTGAGTCATTTTAATTTAAAAACATATGTATAATATTTCACTGATTATGTCCTAAAATTATTCAAAAAATGGCTGTAAACTTGAAAGAATCTAGGCATTGAAGATAGACATTTTAAAACCAGTCAATGGGGACTTATATAATACAAGCAAATATGATAAGGAGAGAATGTAAAAGGTGAATCTGAAGATGCTAAAGGTAATATTATCAAGATAAGGAGTATTAATGAAAAAATGATCTTGTCATAAAATTAGTAATTATACATTTTTCATGATATCAGAGGATCTTTTAGCTGACAGACTAAATTTTCTGAATATTATTAAAGTTTTATCTTTATGAGACCTAGAATCACTCATCAAGGTTTTTTTTTTCTTTGTACATATGCAGCATGTGTCTTTACACTAAATTAAAGGGCAAATGGGAGAAGACAACTAACAATGACAACGCCTGCCTTTTTCTGTTATTTGCCTTGATGTTAGGAATTGCTACACATTCATATTCACATGGTAAACCCCGCTACCACCAGAAAGCTGCCCATTTCCAAACCCTCTTAAACATGGTGGACTGGCTCTTTAGCAACAAGCCAGAACAAGTCCAATTTACACAGCTGCTTATAGGCTGTGTTCACATAAGAGACAAATAACTGTTTCTTTTTATTAAATTTCAGTGTGTGTGTGATATGTTAATTTTGAATGCATGTGTTTTTGTACCACAACAGATACGTTGAAGTCAGGAGACAAATTCCAGAGTCAATTTTTGTATTTCACATTCCGGTCTGTAGTTCAGACTTAGGTGTCCAGGTTCTCATGACAGTCACTGTTACATAATAAGCCATCTCACCAGCTCAGAACTGTTTCTTAAATATGTTACAGAATGTACTGTTTGTGTCTTTCTGTTACATATGGGGTACTGGACCCAAAACCATGGGCATGCTAGGCTTCTACCAGCAATAGATCCATAGGAAAAGACCATGAGTGTAGAGGTGGAGGATGGTGGGGAGAGGCCCCACAGAAACTAATGGATAAGCTATCAATTCCAACACCGTCGTTAATATAAATTAACTCTTTAGTGATGTTTTGTAAAATACCTGCCTTCTAGAAAGTATTGCAAACTTAATGTATCAAAATATTTGGCCTCATTGGAGCTAAAGTGTATACATTAAAATTACCAGTGTTTATCTAGAAAAAGATAAATGAGAAATAATTATTTAACTAAAACATCATTTTCAGACCTTTTAAGTAGAATACTGGTGGCACGCAGATGTTGATGGGGAAATGGCTAAGGAGGGGTGAGGATGAACAAGGTGAGGAAGGCAATGTCAGACCTTTCATGGCTTCTTTCAGACACTTACAGCTTGGTATATGCACGAGAAAGATTTTCATTAACACTTTAAAATAGTTGTGCATGTAATTGATTTAATCCTTGCTATTTAATATTGAATTCATATTTTAAAAGATAATTCTCTGCTTTACTTGTCCAGATATGACTTCACATTAAATAAAAAAAATGCTTTTTCATTGCCTAACAATAACCATCTTCAAAATGTGTTTTTGCACTTTAAAATACAGTTTAAATATTGGTTAAATATCCATACATGGTCCTTGGTTGAATGTCAGTCTCAGAAAAGACTCTGTGCCCAGATATATTTGGTCCTTGTGGGGCGGAGATGAGGGAGAAAAGGTGGAGATGAGGGAGGGAGGGTGGAGATGAGGGAGGGAGGGTGGGATTGGGAGGGAATGAGGGAACGAGATACAGCTGGGATATAGAGTTAATAAAATGTAACTGATAAGAAAAAAATAAAATTAAAAAAATATTGGTTAAATAATTTTAATGATAAATTTAGGTTAATTATTCTAAAATATAATCATTTTAAAGTAGTAATCATGCTGAATGCCTTTCTGAGTTAATTTGTCTTTTTTATTTGAAAATGTTTTGACTATGCTAAAATGAATAAAGTAAAATGGAATTTAAAACAAAGTCACTGTTTTTAGATGTATGTTACTTTTAATCTGTGATTGGTCTATTCTACTGTTCTCTGATATTACTTATAGGTTAGGCAAATTAAAAGCATACTCATTGAATATCTTTTTCAACTAATTACATATATGTAATCTTTTACCTGACCCTTATAACTTTATGTTACAAATAAACTAATGAATTTTCTTAGCTTTAGAAAGTATAAGATTGTTGTATTTTTAATTCTACTTATTTTCCCATAAACCACCCTATTATATGACTTTTTAGAATTATATGATGAAAGCTAGTAGTGTCAGATAAATGTTAAATATTGAAATAAATCTCTAAAACAAACATAATTACCTATAATATACTCTGAATTGAAAGTAATCGTTTCACTTCTTTTTATGCCTTTTAAAGTGCCCTTCAATTTCAGAAATATTCTAAATGCCCAAAATTAAGGATTTTTATTACATGTGTTATTTTATTTGTATAAAATGATACTCAGTACTAGAATATCAATTTCAGAAATTTTACTAGTTTCTTACAGTATTATGGTATCATTTTACGCTGTACTAGTATAGACACATGTACTAGTGATCTCTGCTTCCCCACTCTGTTACTTGCCCAACACACACTATACACAAAAAGAGAATTCTGTACTCTGCTCCATGTCTAACACAGGTATATCAGGCCACAGCCTCACTGGCTGTGATGAGATTTAGTCTGGCAGCCTCACTGGTTGTGAAGGATTTGACCACAAGCGGCTTGGAACACAGTCTGTACCTATCTTAGCAGATAAACACCAGGAATCAATCCTGGCTCTACTTCAAAACTAGCTCATTTCTCTGGCGTTGGTGATCCTACAAAACTGAGGCACCCTCGATTGATTTGCTAACTGCTCAAGGGAGAGACACATATCTCTATTTCAAAGAATGCTGCTCTATGTAAACTTGTATGGACAGGTGGAAGAAAGGATTAGAAACTTCAAACATTGTTCTCTGTGGTCCCTACCTTCTAGTACATACATCCTTCTATTAGCATCTTTCTCTACATGTGTGTTAAATTGTGACCTATCTGCCAAGAATGGAAAAAGGAAATATAACAATTCTCAGATGTGTTTGAGATTGTCCCTTCCACCCTGCTCTATTCTTTCTTGATTGCTTTTTTCCTGGCTCTATCTTTATTCATCTGGATCAGTTTGATAAAAGAAGATGTTTGGTGAAATGTATATAGGAAAGAAACTTCCAAAACTCTGACAACTGTTAACAAACAATATCTCATGAAGAACTAAGAGTTGAAATCAACTGCCTGAGAGCAATTAGTAGTCCCAGAATAAAAGTTTAAGTGTCAAGCTTGCCCTGCAAAAACTTAAAAATAAATGTAGGTTTCAAGAAACTGAGAGCCAAACTCATAATGTATGCCAAGTAGATTCTTAATCCACAGATACTGTGAAATAATAAATATTCAAATACAGTAAAATTTGATTATTTTTTGTTCTACAATCATTAATTAGCATACTTATGGGGTGTGGCTAGAATATTTTTATGAGTCAAAAAATAATTTGAAACATATGGTGTATTTTATTCTGCCTTAAATGCCTTTATTTTTCTTTTAATCATCACCATTAATACCTGATTTTTAAAATGCTGCAACTGTCCAAATGAATTGCTATGGAAGCTTCATGAAGAATATCCATTTTGGATATGACATTGAAAAATGACATCTTAAAAATAAATTTACCAACTCACATTTTATTCTTGACTCTTTATAGCACTCTAAATTCTTTCAGGTAGCAGAAAAATGTCATTCTGAGCTCTCTTTTACCAATTCTGTTTTGTCTAAAGCATTTGCATGTTAGCGCAGGCACATTTTATGTTGTTCATTTCTTAATCTTCAATATATTTTCAGTAACTTCTTGAATTAATGAATTCTTGATGGTCTACCACGCAGTTCATTGCTTGACATTAGCATCAAATTAAAAACAACCGTAAGATTTCACCTTACACCCATCAGAATGGCCAAGATGAAAAACTCAAGGGACAACAAATGCTGGAGAGGTTGTGGAGAAAGGGGAACCCTTCTCCACTGCTGGTGGGAATGTAAACTGGTACAACCACTATGGAAATCAAACTGGCGCTTACTCAAACAACTAGGAATAGCCTTTCCTCAAGATCCAGCCATACCACTCCTAGGCATATACCTAAAAGAGGCTCAAGTACACAAAAACGACATTTGCTCGCCATGTTTGTAGCAGCTTTATGGAAGATGGAAACAGCCCAGATGCCCCTCAACTGAAGAATGGATGCAGAAACTGTGGTACATCTATACAATGGAGTATTACTCAGCAATGAAAATAAGGAAATCATTAAATTTGCAGGTAAATGGTGGGACCTGGAAAGGATCATCCTGAGTGTGTTGTCCCAGAAGCAAAAAGACACACATGGTATATACTAACTCATATAAACATACAACATAGAATAAACCCACTAAAATCTGTATATCTAAACAAACTAAGCAAAAGAGAGGACCCTAACTAAAATGTTCAATCCCCATCCTGAAAGGCAAAGAGGATGGACATCAGAAGAAAAAGAAAATAGGAAACAACCTCGGAACCTGCTACAGAGGGCCTCTGAAAGCCAGAAGAAAACAGGAAATAACCTTGGAACCTGCCACAGAGGGCCTCTGAAAGCCTCTGCAGTCTAGACTGTCAAAGCAGATGCTGAGCCTGATGGCCAACTGATGGGCATTTTATGAATGGAATTTTATGAAAGAAGTGGGAAATAGTAAGAGCTGGAGAGGATGGGAACTCCACAAGGAGAGCAACAGAACAGGAAAATTTGAACACAGGGAACTTCCCAGAGATTCATACTCCAACCAAGGACTATTCATGGAGATAACCTAGAACCCCTGCACAGATTTAGCCCATGGCAGTTCAGTGTCCAAGTGGGTTACATGGTAATGGGAAGAGAGACTGTCTCTGACATAATCTGATTAGCCTGCTCGTTGATCACCTTCCCCTGAGGGGGGAGCAGCCTTACAGGCCACAGTAGAGGACAATGCAGCCACTTTTGTTGAGAACTGATAGACTAAGATCAGAAAGGAGAGGAGAACCACCCCTATCAGTGGACTTGGGGAGGGGCATGCATGCAGAAAGGGGAGGGAGGGTGGGATCAGGAGGGGAGGAGGGAGGGGCTTATGGGGGGATACAAAAAGAATAAAGTGTAATTAATAAAAAATTTAAAAAAGCAAAAAAAAAAGGAATAACTCTCAAAGAAAATAATTAAGAGGGAGGACTCTTGATAAAATGCTCAATCCCTATCCAGAAAGGCAAAGAGGATGGACATCAGAAGGAGAAAAGAAGGAACAAGACAGGAGCCTGACACAGAGGACCTCTGAAAGGCTCTGCCCTGCAGACTATCAATGCAGATGCCAAGACTTATGGGCAACCTTTGGGCAGAGGGCAGGGAATCTTAGGAAAGAAGTGGGAAACAGTAAGATCTGGAGAGGACAGGAACTCCACAAGGAAAGCAACAGAACCAATAATCTGAGCACAGGGTTCTTTCCTGAGACTGATACTCCAACCAACGACCATGCATGGAGATAACCTAAGACCCCTGCACAGATATAGCCCATGACAGTTCAGTATCCAAATGGATTCCATTGTAACAAGAACAGGGACTGTCTCTCTGACATGAACTGACTGGCCTGCTCTTTAATTACCTCCCCCTGAGGGGGAAGCAGCATTACCAGGCCACAGAGGAAGACAATGCAGCCACTCCTGATGAGACCTAATTGACTAGGATCAGAAGAAAGGAAAAGAAGACCTCCCTATCAGTGGACCTACGGAGGGGCATGCATGCAGCAGGTGCAGGAAGGGAGGGATTGGGACTGAAGAAGGGAGCTAACCACAGGGGGAATACAAAGTGAAAAAAGTATAATTAATAAAGAATTTTTAAAAACGAATAACTATGTGACCCATATGTAAATGACTCTGTGGGCTGGTCAGTTATATATATATATATATATATATATATATATATATATATATATATATGTGTGTGTGTGTGTGTGTGTGATTTCCTTCATTGTTTTCCTGTATAAAAACAAGTTGAAAAAAAAAGAGAGCAGGAAAAGAGTTTTATTCTATAGTCCTTATTTATTTTATCTGTAAGTGGAACTAAGGATAAATGATATCTAAGAGATTATAATTTGTCCCTTTGTCTATAATTACAGTTCTAGTCTTTCTTAGTATTACTGCTAACGTCATAACTGTGTAAATGAATATAAAAAATTACGAATATGGATTTTACAATTTTATTTGCATAAAAGAATGCAAATTTTCTAATACTACCTTATCATATTTGATTTTGTCACTGTTTCATAAATATATAATATCACCTAATGTTTAACTACTTCATATTACATTCATTTTTTTAACTTTTTTTATTTTTATTAATTACACTTTATTCATTTTGTATCCCCCCATAAGACCCTCCCTCCTCCCCTCCTCCCCTCCTGATTCCACCCTGTCTTCCCTTTCTTCATGCATGCCCCTCCCCAAGTCCACTGATAGGGGAGGTTCTCCTCTCCTTTCTGATCTTAGTCTATCAGTTCTCATCAAAAGTGGCTGCATTGTCCTCTTCTGTGGCCTGGTAGGGCTGCTCCCCCCTCACGGGGAGGTGATCAAAGAGCAGGCCAATCAGATTATGTCAGAGGCAGTCTCTCTTCCCATTACTATGTAACCTACTTGGACACTGAACTGCCATGGGCTACATCTGTGCAGGGGTTCTAGGTTATCTCCATGAATAGTCCTTGGTTGGAGTATGAGTCTCTCAGAAGTTCCCTGTGTTCAAATTTTCTTGTTCTGTTGCTCTCCTTGTGGAGTTCCTGCGATGTAACAATTCTTTTAAATGTTATCATATGGAATTATAAGAAGTATTTAAAAAACACATATTAAATATAGGCATACCATTCCTCTGGGTTTATTTCAACTATTATCATGTCATCACTTTAAAGTAAAATGATATCCAGGAGGTGTAATGTGATGGTTACCCCACCCACAACCTGCAAATCTGAGAACGAAGCTTCCATAGCTTTATGTCTCTTAGTGAAATAAAACATAAGATGCACAGGTCAGAAACAAGAGGTTTATTACTCATGGGTAGCAAGAGGCTATACATACAGAATACAGTTAATTGGAATATGATTCAAATGTGATAAAATGGTAAAGTTCCAGCACTCCACAGTCTTCCTCAGGTTGGAGGACAGTGGGGTTTGGTCCCTACCCCAGCTCACCTCTGCTGGATTCACTGTCTCTGCTAGCTCACTGTTTATGACCCAGGTATGCCAGGTATTAGCTGGGTGGCCTGAAGATGGACCCTCAAGTATCCCCGTGGATTCTCCTCTCCCCTGACAAACATGGACATCAGGGTTTTGGAGTCCACAGTACGGCCTGCTGGTCACTCTGATGTCATGGCTGAGCTGTGTTCAGATGCCCTGCGTGGTTGGACCAAAAAAAGATAATGAAAAGAATTATTCATACTAGAATGTTCTTAGATAACTCAAATATTAACTAGTTAAAACATAAATGACACTTTGTGTAGAAACAGGAAAATGAGGCTAAATGGACTTGAAAGGAAAACAGAAAAATGGAGTCTTTTAGAACACATCTGTGCTAGGCTCCAGTCCTGTTCCCTCTTTTCTACCGCTTCCAGTGTCTATCCCATTTTCTGTTTTGAATGAGAATTAAGCATCTTCCGTAGGGTCCTCCTTATTGTTTAGCCTCTTTAGGTCTTTAGATTTTAGTATGTTTATCCCATATTTTATGGCTAATATCCAATTATAAGTCTATATATATCATGTGTGTCTTTCTGTTTCTAGGATACCTTACTCTAGTTCCATTCAATTGCCTGCAAATTTCATGATTTCATTGTTTTTAATGGCTGAGTAGTATTCCATTGTGTAAATGTACCATGATTTCTTAGGTTGAGGGACATCTAGTTGGGTTTTTTTGTTTGTTTGTTTTTCTCCAGATGATTCTGGCTATTATGAATAAAACCACTATGAATGTAGTTGAGCAAATGTCCTTGCATCGTTGATATATGTCCAGGAGTGGAATATCGGTCTTGAGGTATCCCTATTCCCAGTTTTCTCAGAAAGTGCCAGATTAGTTTTCAAAGTGGTTGTACAAAGTTCCATTCCTCACCAGCAATGGAGGAGTGTTCTACCCAGCAGGGGACTGAAGCAGATACAGAGACCTACAACCGAAATTTGAAACAGAGCGGAGGGAGTCTTATGGAAGAAGGAGGATATAGAGGGTCCCAGAGGAAACAGGAGCCTCACAGGGAGACCAACAAAGAAAACAAAACAAACAAAAAAAAAAAAAAAA
>NW_026591086.1:45185342-45245998 GCF_907164565.1 Psammomys obesus
AAAAAAAAAAAATTATCCTGAAAGCTTGATGAAAAGGGAGAAATTTTCTTAAATATGCTTAATATATTTTATAAAATATACAATTTTGTTTATAAAAGAAAATATAATTGTAGACTTAAGGGATGGTCTCTTCATTCTGCCCGCATATTAAATTTCTGTGTGTGCAGCCTTGGCTAGAGAGTTTCTCTCTCTAGTCTGCTCTCAATTTATGACAATAGCATCTCACAAGACAAAAAGTATGTCTATAACACTTTCTATCAAATACAGCTATTTGTTGCTGAAGCCAATTGCTAGACAAATTGTAACCCTCCCCTTCCTCAGAAAAAAAACAAAAACAAACAAACAAAAACAAACATTTGAAGCCCACTCTAGGTGACAGAGTCTGAGCTGTGAGCTTTTTAACCTAGAATCACACCAGAGGTGCCAAGTTGAGAGGAACAATGAAGCACATGTAATCACAGCAGGAAAACATTTGATGCAGGACGCAGACAACTCAAGGTCAGCCTTGAACACCATACCTGACTGCCTTACATTAAAAAAAAAAAAAAAAAAAAAGATGAATTGAATGAATGAAAAAACAAAGAGTATCCTCAACTATAGTCTCTTGAATTAACAGCTACAACTTGGCCAAATGTAAGATCCTTGGCCAAAGATCAAAGATTATTTCTCACTTTATTTTGAGAGAAATTCAAATATCTAAACCATGCACCAAGCAAGAGCTTTTAATGCTGAGCAGTGAAGGAGAGTAACACAGCCACTTGTGAGAGAGTGCTAAACTTCCATCAGAAACTTTACCAAAGAGGAATGGTAAACAGAGAACAGAGAAGACCCTCATTGTAGTCAGGATAAAATAAAACAAACAAACAAAAAACCTTAAAAAACTATCCAAAACAAACAACAACAAAAAATCAATAAATAAAACCAAAGTTTGTTTTCATATTGCATTTCTTCAAATATCCTGGTAGAGTCAGGATTGGAGGAGTATTTTACCCTCCAGTCTTTTAAAATCAAATACAAATGAAGCTGGAAACTGGTATCCTCTAAGGACTAAGTGGCCTGCCAAAGAGCCAGGCAGCTCAATAGAAATCAGATTAAAGCATGAAAATGCAGGCCAGTTAAAACATAAAGTGACTCAGTCTGTGCATGTTCATGCTCATTTAGGGAGGATCAGTGTTAGTGGATTCACACTGATGTGTGGAGAACAGGGTTTACAAAGAATAATCCAGCCAAGTCTCTGAAAAATATCAACAAAGAAAATATATCAAAAATTAGCAAACTTATTCCCACATAAAATAAATGGTTAGGAAGATTCTTGAGACTTACAGCAGTATTCCTATTGCTCATTGCTATTCATGTTGATAGCAATGAGCAAAAGCAATGGTAATGAAGGTACTAAAAATTCAGTGGAGTATACATTTTCTTCTAATTATTCTTATAAAACTGTAGTAAAAATGTTTTTATATAATTGAGTTGTAGGAATTTTAAAATTTTAAATGCAATATATTTGGAAACACAGTAACAGTGACTAATAATAAAATTGTATTGTAGTAAAGAAATTACAACCTGAAGTCACAGAAAACCTTAAGGCAACTAGAAAGAAAAATAGATGGAGCATGTGAAAGTTAATGGGAAATATGAAGATACAAACTTTTCCTTCATTTTCACGCAACACTTTATAAATGGTATACAATTATTTAAATATAACTATAATAGGAGCTGGCATGGTCGCTTAACAAGTAAAGGTAACAAGTAAATGTCCTGACAATAAAATTTAGTCCATTTACATGGTGGCAGCAAAGAACTGGACCTACAAGTTCTCCTCTGATATTCACTTTTGTGCCATGGAACACACATGCCCATAAACATACAATGAATTAAAATATAACATATTAATTAAAATAATTATAATAATGTTACTTGGGTAGACGAACACAACCATATTAATAACATAAAATTTTGAATGAAATTGCCAAGGCAAGATGGCTCTATCAGTAAAGGCACTAGTTTCCGTCTTTGATAACTTACCCTCCATATTCATGCTGTATTTTGTGTAGCTGTTTCCTCTGATATTAAAATGTTCCATATTGGAGGAAACCCCGTTAAGATACAAAATTTTGAATGTGATGAAAAACAGGATGTTCTAAAGGGAAAACTCATTAAGGTAAAGAGTATTAAAGTGAAGTAAAACAACAACAAGGTATCCTAAGGGATTATGAAACAATGGCCCCTTTACAAGGAGGCTCTTTAAGTTCATAAAGTAATCAAATCAAAGATTTCAGGAAGTCCTTGAAACTGACCAGATTCAAGGAGCCTCTCAGACTCTACACATTTATAACCATAAATACTTATGAGACTCACTTTTGTACAGGAAGAACTGTCTAAGGACAGTCAAGCTACCATAGGAAACAGAGACTTGCCAGTACTTGGGAAGGCAAAGGCAGAAGGATCTCTGTGAGTTTGAGAACAACCTAGTCCACAAAGAAAGTCTGGTAAAGCCAAGGCTACACAGAGAAACCCATTCACAAAAACCAAACAAAACAACAAAACCAAACAAAAAGAAAAAAAAAAAAAAAAGGAGCCTTGGCAAGCTTTCCAGAGAAAGCAGAGACTAACAGAGATGCTTTAGAAAGACTCAGATCCAAAGATCTACCTGAAAAGGACACACTGTAGCCTATCTTAACACTGAATTTTGAGTGATTCCTCAAACTTTCAGCTATAATTTGGTGGGGTTTGATGATACAACTGTTTCTGAGGAATGTCAGCTTTTGTAATTAACACCTTACCCAAATTCTTGTTATTAACCTAAGAGAACTTAATGGTTAATCAGGCTGGAATTTTCTGATATTATAAATATCATTTGTCATTGGTTTCCTATCTAGGTTGAATAGGTGTTTGTTCATGTCTCCCCATGTAGAGAGATAAACACACACACACACGCACGCACACACACACACACACACACACACACACACACACACACTCATGCATGCACACACACAAAGACATAGGCACAGGCAAACAAATACCCCCCCTACAATTAAATAAATGAATGTTTTGTATTTATTTTCTTTTTTTTCTTTATTAGTTACACTTTATTCATTTTGTATCCCCCCCCCCTGTGGTTCTCTCCCTCCTCCTGTCCCAATCCATCTCTTTCTCTACCCTCTGCATACATGCCCCTCCCCAAGTCCACTGATGGGGGGAACTTCTTTCCTTCCTTCTGATCCTAGTCAATTAGGTCTCATCAGGAGTGGCTGCATTGTCTTCTTCTGTGGCCTGGTAATGCTGCTTCCCTCTCAGTGGGAGGTAATTAAAGAGCAGGCCAATCAGTTCATGTCAGAGACAGTCTTGTTCCTATTACAATGGAACCCACTTGGATACTGAACTGCCATGGGCTACATCTGTGCAGGGGTATTAGGTTATCTCCATGCATAGTCCTTAATTGGAATATCATTCTCAGGAAAGACACTTTTGCTCAGATTTTTTTGGTTCTGTTGCTCTCCTTGTGAAGTTCCTGTCCTCTTCAGATCTTAACTGTTTTCCACTTCTTTCCTAAGATTGCCTGCACTCTGCCCAAAGGTTGCCCATAAATCTCAGCATCTACATTGATAGTCTGCAGGGCAGAGCTTTTCAGAGGTCCTCTGTGTCAGGCTCCTGACTTGTTCCTTCTTTTCTTCTTCTTCTGATGTACAGCCTCTTTTACTTTCTGGATAAGAATTGAACATTTTAGTAAGAGTTCTCCCTCTTGATTAGTTTCTTTAGGTATACAGATTTTAGTAGGTTTATCCTGTATTATATGTCTATATGAGTGAGTATATACCGTGTGCATCTCTGCTTCTGGGATAGCTCACATAGGATGATCTTTCCCAGATCCCACCATTTACATGCAAATTTCATGATTTCCTTGTTTTTTATTGCTGAGTAATATTCCATTGTGTAGATATGCCACAATTTGTGTATCCATTCCTCCCTGATCTCAAGCTATACTATAGAGCAACAATACTAAAAACTGCATGGTACTGGCATAGAAACAGACTGGTGGATCAATGGAATCTAATAGAAGATCCTGACATAAATCCACATATTTATGGACACCTGATTTTCGACAAAGATGCCAAATCCATTCAATGGAAAAAAGAGAGCATCTTCAACAAATAGTGCTGGTCTAACTGGAAGTCTACCTATAGAAAAATGCAAATAGAGCCATACTTATCACCCTGAATAAAACTAAAGTCCAAGTGGATCAAAGACCTCAACATAAAACCAGACACACTAAACCACTTAGAAGAAAAAGTGGGGAATACCCTTGAACTCATTGGCACAGGAGACAACTTCCTGAACAGAACACCAATAGTACAGGCTCTAAGAGCAACAATCAATAAATGAGACCCCATAAAACCGAAAAGCTTCTGTAAAGCAAAGGATACTCTCCTCAGAACAAAATGACAGCCTACAGATTGGGAAAGGATCTTCACCAACCCTATATCTGACAGAGGGCTAATATCCAGTATATATAAAGAACTAAAGAAGTTAAACAGCAAAAAATCAAGTAATCCAATTTAAAAATGGGGTACAGAGCTAAACAGAGAATTCTCTGTAGAGGAATATCGAATGGTAGAGAAACACTTAAAGAAATGCTCAACCTCATTAACCATTAGGGATTTGCAAATCAAAACGACCCTGAGATTTCACCTTGCACCCATCAGAATGGCAAAGATCAAAAACTCAAGAGACAACACATGCTGGAGATGTTGTGGAGAAAGGGGAACCCTCCTCCACTGCTGGTGGGAATGTAAACTTGTACAACCACTCTGGAAAGCAATCTGGCGCTTTCTCAGACACCCAGGAATAGCGCTTCCTCAAGATCTAGCCATACTACTCCTAGGCATATACCCAAAAGAGGCACAAGTACACAAAAAGGACATTTGCTCAACCATGTTTGTAGCAGCCTTATTTGTAATAGCCAGATGCTGGAAACAGCTCAGATGCCCCTCAGTGTATTTATTTTCTTCTGTGTTGTTTTGATAAAATATTGTGACCAAAAACAATTTAATAATTAATGACTTCAATATGTCTCATAACTCTTGGGATCTAGAGTCCATGAATACAGAAAAGTCTTGGCATATTATCAGGAACAAGAAAATTCCTCAGTAATATGTGTGTGTGTGTTTTCATTTACTTATTTTATTCACTTTACACCCTTATAGCTCCTTACCTCCTCCTCTTCCAGTCTCACCCTCTCTCCCTTCTCCCTCCCCGTTAAGGGGAGCTCCCTTTTCCATCCCTCCAGCTCAAATTGCATCAGGACTGAACATGTCCTCTTCCCCTGTGGCCTATCAAGGCAGTCCCACCAATTGAAAGTGATCTAAAATGTGGCAAGTCTGTGTCCAATGAAGTGCCCACTTCCCTCACTAAAGTACCAACTTGAAGCATAAGCTGCCAGTCTGCTACATCTTTGTAGGGGGCCTAGGTCCAGTTCATTTGCGGGCCTTGGTGGACGCTTCTGACTCAGCAAATTCCTCTGGGCTCTGGTTACTTTTTGTTTTTATTTTTTTCTTGTGGTGTACCTGTCACTTACTGGTCTTTTTTTCCCATTTTATTCCACTAGCTATTCCCCTAGAAAACATTATCCTTAGTGATGTAATCCAGTCCCAGAACCACACACATTTTATGTACTAACTACAAGTAGATTTTAGCCACATAGTACAAGATAAGCACACTATGAAGCACAGACCCTAAGAGATAAGTAACATAGAGAATCTAAGGGAGGATTCATAAATCTCTCTCAGAGGGGAGAAAGAATAGACAGAGGTAATGGCTTAAGATAGAGAATAGGTAGCAGAGGGGGCACAGAGAGTTAACAGGATAGAGATCAGACCTGAGGAGAGCAAGGGTGAGAGGACAAAAGGCCTGTAGATCAAACAGATACTGAGGGTGGGCAATGTCTGTGACTAAATGGAGTTCCTAAGTTAGGACTGACTCCTGGGAGGATATGAGGGGTATTCATGCAGGGATTCCTAGGAAGGACGTCCTCTAACGAGACTACTCTAGTAGTCTGGGTGGGGAACACCGAGCCACCGACAAAAACTTCAACTCAAAACTTGTCCTGCCAACAAGATGTTCTGAGATAAAGATAGAGCACAGAATGAGGGAATACACAAACAAGCCTGGCCCTAGCAAAGACCCACCCTGTGCATCCTGAAGAGTGCCAACCCCGAAAATGTGAATGACATTCTGCTGATGATACTCTGCCTCTGCCTCTGAGCACTCTTATGACCTTTTATCATGTTGATTTAGGTTACCTTGTTTTCTTGGTGTTCTCCATCCCCTCTGACTCTTTCTGTTTTTCCTTCTTCAGGGTTCCCTGAGACCTGACTGTAGGGATTTGATGGATACCTCCCATTTAGGGAGTGCTCCAAGAGCTGGTTGTGGGTTTATATATTGTTCTCTCCTTCTGTAGGAGGAAGTTTACCTCCTCCTACAGATTTGATGATGCCTGAGCAAAACAACGATATATGAGAATAGCAGAAATGTCATGGGGAGTCATTTTATTGCTATGGTTTTTATGTGGTTAATTTGGGGAGTATTTTTTCCTCACTTTTATTTTCTTTAGAAGAGCAGTATTAATAGTAGTTGGTTTTACCCTAGGTTTCTTGGCTACCTAGTCTCTGTTTCTTTGTCACCCAAGCAGTGTTTAGTATAAGTGCTATCTCATGGAAGGGGCCTTATGTCCAACAAGTTTTGTGAGACCACTGCTCCAGCATAACTGGCAGGCAGGACACCTTTGCAGATAAAGGATTTGTGGCAAACTTGGTGTTCGTACGGAGTACACTTGATACCCAAGACGTTTAAAGGCTCTATGTAGACACCAACTCAACTCCTTCATGTTCAATAAGTTGTTCAATAAGGTGTCGTCTGCAGCAATGATGCCTTGCTGTCCGATGGGGGGAGCAAGAACTACCCTTGGAAACAATGGTTTGTTTGGAGATTCACATCAGACTTCTTCAGCCAAAAAGTCAGTTGGTTGTAACCCAACTGAATGGTATGGGCTTCTTATGGTGAGAAGGGATGGCCAATTTGGGTTCTGTCTCCCCAGTTTTTCTTCAGTTTCATTTACATCACATTCGTATTTGTATAAATGAAAACGACCCTGAGATTTGACCTTGCACCCATCAGAATGACTAAGATAAAAAACTCAAGTGATAATACATGCTGGAGAGGATGTGGAAAAGGGGAACCCTCCTTCATTGCTGGTGGGAATGTAAACTTGTACAACCACTTTGGAAACAATCTGGTGCTTTCTCAGACAATCAGGAATAGCGATTCTTCAAGATGCAACTATACAACTCCTAGGCATATATCAAAAATTTGCTCTAGTACACAAGGACATTTGCTCAACCATGTTTGTAGCAGCTTTATTCGTAATAGCCAGAACCTTGAAACAACCCAGATATCCCTCAGTTGAGGAATGGATACAGAAATTGTGGTACTTTTACATAATGGAATACTATTCAGAAATCAAAAATGAGGAAATCATGAAACTTGCAGGCAAATGGTGGGATCTAGAAAAGATCATCTTGAATGAGGTATCCAAGGAGCAAAAAGACACACATGGAATATACTCACTTATAAGTGGGTACTAGACCTAAAATATAAGATAAACCTACTAAAATCTGTACACCTAAAGAAGATAAACAAGAAAGAGGACCCGGGATAAGATGATTAATCCTCACTTAGAAAGACAAATGGGATGGACATTGGAAGTAGGAGAAAACAAGTAACTTGATAGGAGCCTACCGCAGAAGGGCCCCTGAAAAACTCTACCTAGCAGTGTACCAAAGCAGATGCTGAGAATCATAACCAAACATTGTGCAGAGTGCAGAGAATCATATGAAAGAAGGGGGAATTAGTATGACCTGGAGAAGAAAGGAGCTCCACAAGGACCAAATATATCAGGGCACAGGGGTCTTCTATGAGACTGTTTCTCCAACCAAGGACCATGTATGGATATAATCTAGACCTCTGCTCGGATGTAGCCCATGGTAGCTCAGTATCCAAGCGGGTAGCCTAGTAAGGGAAAAAGGGACTATTTCAGACATGAACTCAATGGAGGGCTCTGTGACCTCTCCTCACCCCTCTCCCGAGGGAGGAACAGCCTTGCTAGGCCACAGAGGAAGACTTTGTAGCCAATCCTGAGGATACCTCATAAGCTAGGGTCAGATGAAAGGGGAAGACCTCCTGTATCATTGGACTTGGAAAGGGACAGGGAGAAGATGAGGGAGGGGGCTACAGCTGGGATACAAAGTAAATAACCTGTGATTAATATATAAAAATAAAAAATTATTAAAAAAAATTAAAAGGCTTCTACTGTATTAAGTTTCCAGACTGCCCTCAAATAGTCCTTGATTTTCGCTTTCTTTGTTTGTATTTTCTCCCTTGTCCCCCACTGTACAAGTAGACACAAGAGTAGTTGGCATTACGTGAATTCAATATTCAGGCAGCTTTCCTCACTGATGGCAAACTTTTCTGGTAGAAAATCCATTGGTCTTGTATATGTGTAAATATATTAATTTTAAACTGTTAAAAAAAAAACTTATGACCAAACCCAGGAATGTAGGAAATGTATTCTAATAGTACAAGTGCAGCCAAAGGATTGAAATGAAAACATACAAGTGAACAAAACAATCAATCAAACAAAAAATACATCAAAACACGGATATATATATATATATGTATATATATATATATATATATATAATATATATATATATATATATGATATCTAATGAGAGTAAATATGACCTGGAAGAAAATCTATTCTGTGTAACTGTTAAATATGTATATATGTATGCATATATGAGTGTATGTACGTATAGATGTATGCATATGTATATAAATTAGTATACTAGTTTTTATATGTACTAATACATATGCAATACTTTTACTAATACACATGTACATATACATGTATAAATGGTCGTATATACTTACTTTATATACTCATATATATGTACATATATTAATAAATATATTTAAACTAGTTTGAATACAGATTTGATGTAATAAATTATACATTATTATTTTAATAAACAGAACCCCATCCATTCCATATCTTTCTAATTAGGCTAAGGAAAATGGATCCTAGTCAACCGAACACCCTAAAAACCAAGCCCCCTTTTAACACCAAAATTGTTTGCCACTAGGATATAAAATATATGCCTAAAATATAACTAATGGAATAAACATCAAATATTCAATAAGAATTTTACAATTAGGGGCTGGAGCACAATAACTAATATTTAAGTGTACTCACTGTCTTAAATAGGACCTGGATGCAATTTACAACATCTGTTTACATCGGTAAACTCCAGCTTCAGGGTTCCAAGACCTTTGTTCACCGATCTCTCTCTCTCTCTCTCTCTCACACACACACACACACACACTCACAAACACACACACACACACAAGTGCTTTAAAGGTAAATGTTGGAAATTACTTGTATCAATGATTATCTTGAGACTTCAATATAGTTAAATCACCTTCAAATTATGTATTATTTAAACAATGAGCTCATATTCGTGTAAAAGATTTTAGAGTTTTTGGAAGAATCACAACTTAATACACAATATTTCATTAACATCTTTGTAATGTTAAAATTAATGTTCCTAAAAAAGTAGTACACCTTTCATTTAAAAGTGAATTAACTGTTTTCTGAGACTGATACTCCAACCAAGGGCCATTCATGGAAATAAATTAGACCCTCTGCACCATTATAGCCCATGGAAACTCAATATCCAAGTGGGTACCTTAGTAAGGGAACAGGGACTGTCTCTGAAATGAACTCAGTGGCTGGCTCTTTGATCAACTGCCCCTGTAGGGGAACAGCCTTACCAGGCCACAGAGGAAGACAATGCAGACAGTACTGATGAGACCTGATAAGCTAAGGTCAGATAGAAGGGAGGAAGACCTCCCATATCAGGGGACTTGGATAGGAGCAGAGAGGAGATTAGGGATGGAATGTGAGATTGGGAGGGAAGAAGGGAGGGGGTTACACCTGGGATACAAAGAGAATAAACTCTGATTAATATAAAAAATAAAATTAAAATTGAAAAAATACATATGCAAAAAGTGAATTAGTAGTATCTATTATACTATAAGACTGTTATTTGATAGAATGACAATTTCTGCAACTTCAAATTTCAGATTTATTTAAACAAATGCAAAACTGTAGAATATTTATTTTTAAAAATAACAAGATAACACTTTTTGATATATATATATATAAATATATATATATATATATCTTTGAAAACATGCATTTATAAGGAAGACATCCTTTTCCTTTACATATGTATTATTTGAAAGTGTTTACTTTTGTTTGTTTGTTTTTTTAGAAATGGTTTCTCTGGGTAGCCTTGGCTGTCCTGGACTCACTTTGTAGACCAGGCTGACATTGAATTCACAGAGCTCAGACTGTCTCTGCCTCCCTGAAGTAAGGGATTAAAGAAATGTGACACTATGATTGACTTTACTTTTATTTCTTTTTTGGGGGGATTTTTTTTTAATTTTATTTTTCTTATTAGTTACATTTTGTTAACTCTGTGTCCCAGCTGTATCCCACTCCCTCATTCCCTCCCTGGTCTCTACCCTGCCCCTTTCCAAGTCCACTGATAGGGGAGGGCCTCCTCCCCTTTCATCTGACCCTGTTTTATCAGGTATCTTCAGGGCTGGCTGCAAAGTCCTCCTCTGTAGCCTAACAGGACTGCTCCTCCCCTGGGGGGGGGGGGGGGGAGGTCAAAGAGCCTGCCCTTGAGATCGTGTTAGAAATAGTCCGTGTTCCCCTTACTTTGGAAAACTACTTGGTTACTGAGCTACCACAGGCCACATCCGAGCAGAAGTTCTAGGTTATATCCATAGATGGTCCTTGGTTGAGTGTCAGTCTCAGAAAAGACCCTGTGCCCGGATATATTTGGTCCTTGTAGAGCTCCTATCATGATTGAAGAGAAAGCTAAGATCTAAACACATTGCTCACCTTCTGTTTTTGATTTTTGACAGTTCATAGTTAACCAAGGTATTTGAATTAAAATTTAACCAATTTCTTTGTCACTGTTCCAAGAGTCTGAAACTCTGTTCCTGTAATTTTACCAAAAATGTAAAGAATAGCATTTAGAAAAATTCAAACGTTCATTTATATTCCAAATCTACCAAGCCAAAGTAATTCCTTCTTTTGGCTTACATTTATTTGTATAATGTCTTGGAATCTAAAAATTTAACATGTATAGAAATGAAATATTGAGCTTATATGTCTATGCACTTGTATATGTATATAAATCACCGGCACATATTTATATTTAAAATAATGCACTCTTAAGCATTCATATATCTATTACAACATTGATGTTCAACTAAGTGAAACATTCTCTATTTGAATTGATATCACACATTTCAACTGACTTTGTTGTTGAACATGATTAACAATTACACATAAGATTTGGAGCAAAATTATTGAACTTTTAGTCAATTCTCTTCATTCAATTGACTTTTTAGTCAATGCATGGGTTAGCACACCTCATTTTATATTATTTCTACCATAAATTTTCTAGAAGCAGTGGGTACAAAGTTCCACAATTGGGTAAAAGCTTTTTACAAAATGTAGCTGCTGGTAGAATGTTGTCTTCATTGGAATGAAGCTAGGATACCAACAACTTTCCATTCAGTCCCCATGCTCAGTAGTGTTTAGTCATTACCAAGAGGACTCCACATTATTGGTGACATTTGTTTTCTTTCCTCTTCTTTTTATTGTTTGAAGAGAGAGAAAAAGCACCAAGGTAGATGGGAAGGGAGTGGGGATTATATGGAGAGAGTAGGGGAACAAGAAAAAAAATATGACAAGATATACATAACACTTATCCTGTTTAAAATTCTGAATGAATAAATATTTGCTATTAAAATTTCAGACAGTTCATTTCTATGACACATAGCATCAATGAAACACACAGAAAAACAACAACAACAGTGTTGGTAGGAATTTATGTAAATCCCAGATGCATGGAATATGAGCAAGTGATTTAAAGAGACTGGAAGTTGAACAATGGCTTTATTGATTTACTTGCTTTAAGGCCGGCGATATTGTTGTTCATTTCAGAACTATATAAATGTCCATTCCTAAAATATTTTGTGAAAAACACATGAAAGTATTTCAGTGTTTTTTTTAATTATGTATCAAATTTACTCTGCTTACATAAATTAATTGTGTATCTGTGTGTGTGTATAGGATATACTCACTGGAGGACTAATGAAATAGAAGCATTAGAAATGGGTTGAGAAAATGTACCTGCAAGACACTGTATAAGTTCAGCACTCTAAGTGTTTTCTCACAGGTAAATAGTCTGATGGCCAGTCATGCTGCCATGTCTGCAATCACTAGGCAATTTGTTCAGCAGAAACAAACACACAAACAAACAAACAAACAAAAACAGCCATGCTCACTTAATTAAAACAATTTCACTCTCAGATTTCACACCTTCAGAACAGAGCATCAGATAATGTGAGGGAACCAGTCTATGATCTATCAAACCGTGTACTAAGGAAAATACTTGGTTTTCCTAGGTAGTTTATAACTGAAAAATGTAAAGTCAAGAAAATACCATTTGTAGAGTCTTTCAGAGGCCCTCTATGGTAAGATCCTGTCTTGTTTCTTGTTTTCTCCTGCTTCTAATGTACATCTCATTTGTCTTTTTTTTTATAAATTATTTTTATTTTTATATAATAATTAGAGTTTATTTACTTTGTATCCCAGCTGTAGCCCCTCCTTCATTCCTTCCCAATCCCACCCTCCCTCCCTCGTCTCCTCCCTGTCCCTCTCTAAGTCCACTAATAGGGGAGGTTTTCCTTCCCTTCCATCTGACCCTAGCTTATCAAGTCTGCAGCTTATTGCAGGACTGGCTGCAATGTCCTCCTCTGTGGCCTAGCTAGATTGTTCCTCCCACGGAGTTGGGGAGGTCAAAGAGCCAGCCACTGAGTTCATGTCAAAGTCAGACCCTGTTTCCCTTACTAGGGTACCCACTTGGAGACTGAGCTGCCATGGGCTACGACCGAGCATGAGTTCTAGGTTATATCCATGTATGGTCCTCGGTTGGAGAATCAGTCTCAGACAAGACCCCTGTGCCCAGATATATTTGTTCTTTGCGGATCTCCTGTCCTAGCCAGGTCTTACTAACTCCCTCTTCATTCATATGATTCCCTGCACTCTACCCATGGTTTGATTTGCATTTCTCTGATGAGTAAGGATATTGAATATTTCATTAAGTGCTTCTCAGCCATTAGCAATTCCTCTGTTGTGAATTCTAGCTTTAGCTCTGTACCCCATTTTTAAAATTAAATTACTTGATTTGGTTTATTTATTTATAATTTATTCACTTTATATCCAGATTGTATCCCCATCCCTCATCTCCTGTTCTCATCTTCTCTTCCTCTTTCCCATTATTCAACTCCCATAAACCACCAAAAGGGGGAGCCCTCCTTCCCTACCACAAGACCATAGCCTTTCAAGTTTCATCAGGACTGCCTGGATCCTCTTCCTCTCTGGCCTGGCAAGATTGCCTTGCCTGGATAAGAGGATAAGTACACTGAATTACTTGATTTGTTGGTGTTTAATTACATTTTTTTTTCTTTCTCGTACAGTTTAGATATTAGCCATCTGTCTGATGTAGGATTGCTATTGATCTTTTCCCAATCAGTAAGCTGCCATTTTGTTGTATTGACAGTGTCCTTTGACCACAGAGGTTTTTCATTTTCATGAGATCCCATTATTTCTTGATCTCAGAGCCTGTGTTTTTGGTGTTCCATTCAGGAAGTTGTCTTCTATGCTAATGAGTTTCAGAGTTTTCCCCAATTTCTATTCTAATAAAATTTAGGGTCTGTGGTCTTAGGTCAAGGTCTTTCATCCACTTGGACTTGAGTTTTGTGCGCAGTGATTAATACAGATATATCTACATTTTTCTATATGCAGACATTCAGTTAAACCAGCACCATTTATTGAAGATGCTTTCTTTTTTCCATGGTTTTGGCTTCTTTGTTGAAAAGCAAGTACCCTACCTGATACCTAAACCACATAAAGTCCCAACAAAGAAAGAGAATTTTACACCAGTATCCCGTATGGTACAAAAATACTCAGTAAAATACTTGCAAACAAAATCCAGAGGCACATCAAAAATATCATCTACCTTGATCAAGTAGGTTTCATCCCAGGATTGCCGGGATGGTTCATATATGAAAACCCATTAATGTAATCCACCATCTAAACAAACTGAAAGAAAAAAAAATAAGATCATCTAATCAGATGCTGAAAAGGCCTTTGAAAAAATCCAGCACCCCTTCATGTTCAAAGTCTTGGAGAGATCAGGGATAAAAGAAACATACCTAACCACAATAAAGGCACTATACAGGTAACACATAATTAGTCAACATCAAGTTAAATAGGGAGAAATAGAAAGTGATCCTGCTAAAATCAGGGACAAGACAAGGCTGCCTACTCTCACCATATCTCTTCAATATAGTGCTTGCAGTTCTAGCTAGAGCAATAACACTAGTAAAAGAGATCAAGAGGATAGAAATTGGAAGGGAAGAATTAAAAATATCCCTATTCTCAGATAATATGATAATGTGCACATGTGAGTCTGAAGACTCAACCAGAGAGCAAAGCGTCTGGATACAGAATTACCTCAATAAAGTCAGTAGCCCTCCATTATACAAGCAAAAAAACAAAACAAAAAAACCCAAAAAAACAAAAACAAAAACAAAACAAAACAAAAAACTGCTGAGAAAGAAATTAGGGAAACATCATCATTCACAATAGCCACAAATAACATAAAATACAGTGGTGCAACTCTATCCAATCAAGTAAAAGACCTGTATGAGAAGAAATTCAAGTCTTTGATGAAATAAATAGAAGAAGATTTTAGAAGATGGGAAGATCTCCCATGATATGTTAATCGGTATGATTAAAATAGTAAAAATGGCCATCCTTCCAAAAGCTATCTGCAGATTCAATGTAATTCCCAACAAAATTCCAACACAATTCTTTACATACCTGAAAAGAACGCCCATCAACTTCATATAGAAAAATAAAAGACCTAAGAAACAAACAAACAAAAAAATCTGTATAGTAGTAGAATTCCAAGAAGTATCAACATCCCTGATTTCAAGCTAAGCTACAGAACAACAGAAATAAAATCTACATGGTATTAGCATAGAGACAGACAGGTGGATCAATGGAACAAGACTGAAACCCGGATAAAAACAACCTCACTTATAGAGAGGACTGATTCATTCTTTCACAGCCACTGTCAACTACTAATCATGCCTAATATTTCATTCCCATAACCTTCCCCGAAGCTAGGATTGAGTTGGGCTTAAGGTTATGAAGGTATTGAACTTCTTGTTACACAACCAGCTTGAGAATATTTGTGAGACAGTTTCCATGTAAAATTAGGTTTCTTTAGAGTCACCTATCATTTCTGGTTCTTACCATCTTATCAGCACTTTTCTATACTAATTCCTGAGTCTTGAAAGAGTAGTGATATAAATTTCTCTTTAAGAGATAACATGTTATGTAAATGTACCACAATTTCTGTATCCAGTCCTCAGTTGAGAAACACCTGGGTTGTCTCCATGTTCTGACTATTACAAATAAAGGTGCTATGAACATGGTTGATTAAATGTCTTTTTTGTATACTTGAGCATATTTTGGATATATGCCCAGGAGTATTATAGCTGGATCTTGAGGAAGCACTATTCCTAATTGCCTGAGAAAGTTCCAGATTAATTTCCAAAGTGGACATAAAAGTTCAAATTCCCACCAGCAATGAAGAAGGGTTCTTCTTCCTCCTTATCCTCTCCAGCATGGGTAGTCACTGAGTTTATTTTTTATTTTTTTTATTAATTACAGTTTATTGACTATGAATTTCCCCTGTAGCTCCCTCCCTCTACCCTCCCAATTGCACCCTCTCTCTTCATTCTCCACCCATGCCCTTCCCCCAGTCCACTAATAGGGGAGGTCTTCCTCACCTTCCTTATTATCCTAGTCTATCAGGTCTCATCAGGGGTGGCTGCATTGTCTACCTCTGTGTCCTAGTAAGGCTGTTCTCCCCTTAGGGGGAGGTGATCAAAGAGCAGGCCAATCAGTTCATGTCAGAGAGAGTCCCTGTTCCCCTTACTATGGAACCCACTTGGACACTGAACTGCCATGGGCTACATCTGTGCAGGAGTTCTAGGTTATCACCATGAATGATCCTTGGTTGGAGTATCAGTCTCAGAAAAGACGCTGGTGCCCAGATTATTTGGTTCTGTTCTTTTCCTTGTGAAGCTCTTGTCCTCTACAGGTCTTACTATATCCCACTTCTTTCATAAGTTCCCTACACTCTGCCCAAAGTTTGGCTATAAGTATCAGCATCTGCTTTGATACCTGGCAGGGAAGAGCATTTCAGAGGCCCTCTGTGGTAGGCTCCTGCCCTTTTCCGTGTTTTCTCCCGCTTCTGATATCCATCTTCTTTGCCTTTCTGAATGGGGATTGAGCATCTTAGAGTTCTCCTTCTTGATTAGTTTATTTAGGTGTACAGATTTTAGTATGTTTATCCTATAATATAGATCTTGTATCCATTTATAAGTGAGTATAGACCTTGTGTATCTTTCTGCTTCTGGGATACATCAATCAGGATGATCTTTTCCAGTTCCCACCATTTGCCTGCAAATTTTATGATTTCCTGTTTTTTTTTTTTTTGTTGTTGTTTTGTTTTGTTTTCTGAGTAATATTCCATTGTGTACATGTACCACGATTTCTGCATCCATTCCTCAACTGAGGGGCATCTGGGCTGTTTCCAGCTTCTGGCTATTACAAATACAGCTGCTAGAAACATGGTTGAGCAAATGTCCTTGTTGTATACTTGAACATCTTTTGGATATATGCCTAGCAGTGGTATACTGGATTTTGAGAAAAATACTACTCCTAATTGTCTGAGAAATCACCAGATAATTTTCCAAAGTGGTTCTATAAGTTTACTTTCCCACCAGCATTGGAGGAGGGTTCCCCCTTCTTCACATCCTCTGCAGCATGTGTTGTCAGTTGAGTTTTTGATCTTAGCCATTCTGATGGGTAAGGTGAAATCTCACGGTCATTTTGATTTGCATTTCCCTGACAACTAAAGATGTTGAACATTTATATTTTAAGTGTTTCTCTTTATTTGATATTCCTCTATTGAGAGTTCTCTGTTCAGCTCTGTACTCCATTTTTTTAATTGGAATACTTGATTTTTTGCTTTATAACTTCTTGAGTTCTTTATATATTCTGGATATTGGCCTTCTGTCAGATAAATAGTTGGTGAAGATCCCTTTTCAATTCTGTAGGCTGTTGTTTTGTTATGATAACAGTGTCCTTTGCTTTACAGAAGCTTTTCAGTTTCATGAGGTCCCATTTATTGATTGTTGATCTTATAGCATGTTCTGTTCAGAAAGTTGTCTCCTGTGCCAATTTTTCTTCTAACAGGTTTAGTGTATCTGATTTAATATTTATTTTTGTGCAGGGTGATAAATATGGATCTATTTACATTTTCTACATATAGATATCCAGTTGGACCAGCTCTATTTATTGAAGATGCTGTCTTTTTTCTCATTGTATAGTATTGGTTTCTTTGTCAAAAATCAATTATCCATAGGTGCATGAGTCTATTTCTGGGTCTTCTATTCAATTCCATTAAGCCACTATTCTGTTTCTATACCCGTACCATGCAGTTTTTATTATAGTACAGCTTAAGATAAGGGATGAAGACATCATAAGAAGATATGCTGTTATATAGGATGGTTTTCACATTTCTGTTATTTTGAAATTGAGAATTGTATTTTTTAAGTTCTATAAAGAACTGAGTTGGTACTGGATGGGAATTGCATTGAATCTGTAGATTGCATTTGGCAGGATGGCCATTTTTACTATGTTAATCCTACTGATACATGAACATGGTAGATCTCACCATCTTCTGATATCTTCTTCAGTTTATTTCTTCAGAGACTTTGGAATACTACTCAGCAATTAAAAACCAAACAAGGAAATCATGAAATTTGCAGGCATAGTACAGGAATTATAAAAGATCATCCAGAGTGAGGTATCCCAGAAGTAGAATTATATACATGGTATATACTCAATTATAAGTGGATATTAGACATTTAATATAGGATTAACATACTAAAATCTGTACACCTAAAGAAGCTAAGCAAGAAGAATTACCATGGGTAAGATGATCAATTCTCACTCAGAAAGGCAAATAAAAGGGACAGTGGAAGAGGGAGAAAACAGGGAACAGGACAGTAGCCTAACACAGGGGGGCTCTGAAAGACTCTACCCATCAAAGCAGAAACTGAGACTCATAGCTAAACTTTGGGCAAAGTGCAGGGAATCTTATGAAAGAATGAGGAGATGAAAGACCTGGAGGGGACAGGAATTCCACAAGGAGAGCAATAGAACCAATAAATCTGGGCACATGGGTCTTTTCTGAGACTGATACTCCAACCAATAACCATGCATGGAGATAACCTAGAACCCTTGTACAGATGTAGCCCATGGCAGCTCAGCATCCAAGTGGGTTCCCTAATAATGGGAACGGGGACTCTCTCTGACATGAACTCAGTGCCTAGTTATTTGATTACTTTTCCCTGATGATGGAGTAGCCTTACCAGGCCACAGAGGAAGACAATGCAGCCTGTCCTGATGAGACCTGATAGTCTAGGGACAGAGGGAAAAGGAGGAGGACCTCCCTTATCAGTGGACTTGGGGATGGACATGGGAAGAGATGAGGTGTGTTTGGAAGGGGCTGAGGGAGAAGGCTACATCTGGGATACAAATTGAATAAACTGTAGTTAATAAAAATAAATAATTTTTAAAAAAGAGCTAATATGTTAAAATATTTACAAATATATTGAGGTATCACCAATATACAATTATTAATAGGCAGAAGGAGGGGGAGGAATATCTCCCCTATCAGTAGATTGAAGGAAGGACGTGGGTGGAGAAGGGGGAGGGAGGGCAGGATTTGGAAAGGAGGAGGGAGGGTGCTACAGGGGTGATAAAAAGTGTATGAACTGTAATTTATATACATAAAATTATTAATAAGCATGTGCTAGTTTTCAAAGGCTCAGCATGGTCCTTAGTCTGAGACTTGTCAATTCACAGACTTAGTGTGATTTATCAAAAGAGAAATGGGCAGGAAAACTTATGTTAGGAAGTATATGTTACTTTTAACATTTTAAAAGGTAGGTTTAGATAAGAATTTTGTTTTTGTTTTTGTTTTCTTTTGGTTTGTATATTTATCAATCTGCCAGTCCCTGAATATCCTTAAGAAAATAACTTGTAAGTTCAGAGCTATGCTCATAAGGGAACCTTCCACTCTATAATATACTAGAACTCAATTCATATTTAGGAACAGTTGAAACTGGCTTGCGTTCAGGAGTGAAAAATAAAAGAAGTTGCTCAAGAAAATAGTCAAATTTATCATTACAATTTACTATATTTAAAAATATTAAACCTCACAGATTTAAGTGTAATATTTCATTATTATGAGTTTTCTATTTGCTACACATTATGTCAATAGAGTGCTTCTTCCACCCTCCAAGACTCTCCTCTCATGTGTGAGTTTCTGTATCACCTATTTTCATAACTTAGGTATGCACAGAATATATTCAGAATTCTATGCTGAGCACATACGTTGAATTCCAAGAGAATCATCCTGGCATATTGAGTATAGGTATTCTTTTTCCGAATTCATGGTAATCTTTTGTCAGAAGATTGTCTAAACAATGACCCATGGTGATCAATGTCTTGTGCAACCATGAGAGAAATTCCAGGGAACAAAGAAGAGTTCCCTTGACCTCAGGTATACTTTTCTCATTGATTTATTCTTGGGCCTGATTTCATGACTCCCGTGTTAAACACTTAAATTCAATTTATAAGACATTTTTATTATTGTTGGAAGTCAGAACATAGCTGTAGAACCAAATCTGGTCAGTGTACCCTGAATTTGGATGGGCCTTCTGCCTTGCATTCATGGTTTCTCAGATACAATCTACAGTACATGCCAGGCAAATATGTTTAGTTAAACTGGTTTGTCATGAGAAAGTTTTGGGAAAGGAATGATCTGTTAATACTAAGTATGTGCTTACTGGCATGTGTTTTTATGTTTTGTTTTGTTTTTTTTTCTGAACTCAAATAACCTTTATAGCATCATCGCTTTCTTTATTGCATCCATGTATTAAGTACACTGAAAGTGAAGTAAGATTGTCTATAGTATCAGACTGTAGTCTGCCCCATTTTTTCAGTTTCAGATCACAGGTCAAGCTTACATGTTCTACAGAGTTCAGTGGGAAAGTCAAAAGTCTTTCAGGTGTATATAAAAAAAATGAAACATACAGGCTATGAGGAAATGTTAACAAGGCAAACATATTACTTTCTTTCTACTCCCAAAGTAATTCAACACAGCAAGTCACAATATACAAAATCATTTAGCACTTATCAGTCTATTCTAAAGTCAAAGTAGATTTTTGTTAAGCCTTTGTTTACTCTGGTATTTGTTTTTTTTTTTTCTCTCATTATGGTTTTTCTCCATATCTATAATCACTTCCAATGCAGAAAATCTCTGTTCACACATTTTGCATTACTTGAAAATAATTTATAAATCATCTATCAAAACTTCTAATTTCAATGGATCACTACATATTTCAGTGATGATTTTATTTACAGCCTATGACAACATGAATCTTTATGTATGCATATGTTTGTTTGATAAATGTACACGGTTTACATTGCTGATATGTCACCAACATTCATAATAACATTGACACATAATTTAAATACCTTTAATGTTTATCAGATTAGATAGCTGAATAATTCCTGTCACCAATCCTTTCTTACAAATGGAGAAGACTGAGTCAGTGACTTTGTACTGGATATATATTTGGCATTATACATATCCTTATTTAAATTTTGCTATGAAACAATTTGTTAAATTAAAACAATAATTCATGGAGATAACCCAGAATTATTGCACAGATGTAGCCCACGGCAGCTCAGTATTCAAGTGGGCATCCTAGAAAAGGGAACAAGGACTGTCTCTGACATGAACTCAGTGGAAGGCTCTTTGATTACCTACCTCTGAAGGAGAAGCAGCCTTACCAGGCCACAGAGAAGGAAAATGCAGCCAGTCCTGATGAGACCTGATAGGCTAGGGTCAGATGGAAGGTGAGGAGAATCTCCCCTATCAGTCGACTTGGGGAAGGGCATAGGGGGACAAGAAGGAGGGAGGGGGAATTGGGAGAGAATGAGGGAAGAGGCTACAGCTGGTATAGAAAGTGAATAATTTGTAATTAATAAAAAAATTAATTTTAAAAACTAAAAAATAATTAATTATAACAAACAAACAAGAATAGTTCATGTTTGTGTTCTTTCCTACTCTTTTCCATTCTTGATGACATATTTTTCCTCTGGTTTTTCAAGTGTTTCATACACAACTTCGTAAATACACATACATAGTGATGGACTCAATGTTCCAACAACAGATACTTTAATCATTTTTGACTGCTAAGTTTTCCCACACGTGTATGAGCCAATAATTGTTTTCAATATTACTTTGCAACACCATGAATGATCTCAAAAGGGAGGCCATGTATTTTTTTTTCCTTTTTCATAGAAGAAATCTTATATTACTTGTTTATTTAGTAATGGTGTCAGTTCAAATTATTTTGTTTTTAAATTCTGAATTTCATTATTTTTATTACAAAAGATGGTGAAAAGATGCACTTATAGCAAAAAATATAAATTTAAAACAGCTTTCCATAATTCACAAGATATTGAGTTCGTTTAATATGTAAGTATAATATATGGAAAAAATCTGTGAGACTTGGGAAGTTCAGTACATCAAAGAGAATTGACCTAAATCTTTATCAGAACTTAAGTAAAGAAATCAAGTGCAGTACTTAATAAAAGATTAATACTATTCCTTTATCTATATAGCAAGAACATTCTTAACACAGATTATATTCTTCAGACTCAATTTTGATTTTGTATGAAGTGTTACTTCTAATTAAATGGAACTTGGACATTCCTCTACTTTAATTGTGAATATATTAAAAAGCAAGTTGAAAACTCTCATGTTCTCTGCCTTTTTTTTTTTTTTTTGTCAGTACTAACACTTCCCATCATCCTATCCAACAAAAGGTCACCTGTGTAGTTAGAGACCTGCATGGCTACATGGACCAGTACGGTGTAAAGAATGTCAAGTAAATATTGTCGATTGTACTTCCTTTGTACAGAGCCGCTGTTTTCATGCCAGCTACCTTTCTTGCTCCATTTTATCCAAATATGCTCTATAATTCAAGGGAAACAAAAGAAGTGAGAATTTGAGTATCTTGCTGTGACACATCAGTCAGTAATACTGTAAGTGGAAACGAACAAAGGGGTTTATAATTTAATTTTCTTATGAAAACTAAATTCTACTGCTAAACAGCATATATCCAGATTATAGTTTCCTCTCCCTCTACTTCTTCCAGATCTTCCCTCCTCCCCTCTCTCCCAGATCCACTCCCTTTCTGTTTTCCTTCAGAAAAGGACAGACCTCCAAGACATAACAACCAAAAATATCACAAAACAAGATAAAATAAGACAAGTCTGTAAATATATTGTTGAGCAGATTCTGAAATATAGAGTGTGAAGTTTAGGTATGCCTAAAAAATATTACACTGATCTCATATAACACAATGAAAAACAGTTATTCTTGTGTGTATCTCACAATAAACAGCTAAGGAGACACTATTCTGAAAGTAAGAGAAATGCTTTTTAATAAGTCCATAACATAAGTCAGTGAGTTTTTTTTTTTTTAAGTCAGTAAGTTTTAAGAATTTTTTTCCATAAAAGTAGGAAAGTTGAACATTTGCTATAGGCAATATGAATTGTATGTGTCAGGTAGCATTAATATTTCCATTGAAAGAGTTAATAAACAACACACCTGGGATTCTACTTTAAATCTTCAAGACAAAAAAAGGCAAAAATTCCATTAGAATATGCTAATAATGACCAATTCTTTATCCATAATATAATTGAAACCTAATAGTTTATGTATTTCTTAGCAATACAAATGTTAAGCAATGATTTTTACACAGTGGCCGTTAAATGAGTCTGGTCTTAGTGGAGCAGTATTTAAATCCCTAAAGTAGTTGGGTCATAGACTCCTAGTGCCAAAATTGCACATTTAATGCATCTCATTTGTCTTAAAATGTGGTTAGTCAGAATCTTGACCTTCTAGTCACAGGATAGGTAATTGACTAAGTGAGTTGAGAAAAACCATTAGCTTGACCTCTGTGGTAGAGGGGACCATCAGTCTCCTGGAAGCAGAAGGAACAACATTATGATTAAATAACCACAGACCCCAATAGCTCTGAACACATTTCTCTCAGCCACATTCAACTCTTCCAAAATTGCATGTTCAAGCCAGGGACATCTTGTTCCTCTTACAACTCTAAGTCCCATAACTCAGTCCTGCAATGAAAACCACCACCCTCATGGCTTGAACTGACTCAGAATTCAGTAGTTGCTTTCCTTCTGGCACAAAATATTCATTTTCATTCCAAATCTATTCCCTTTCAATGCCTACTCTGCCGTTTTCGTTGGTACCCTTCCAAATGCTAGTTCCAATTCTTCCTTTTTTTTCCTACTCAGACTTAAAGTTTCTCAATTTGTCTTTTGATTTCAGTATCATATTTTGTGTTTTTATTTTATTTCTATTTAGTTGCATAAGGTAGATAATTACCCATCAACTGAATTATAATTTGTATAATATGTAATGTTTAAACATCTAGTGCCTCTGAAGGTTAAATTCTAGAATCACCTTGGTTGATAAGATTGTGACCATACACATACCATCCTTACACAATACCAATTATTTTTGGTATCATGTTACATACAAACAATAACAGAAACTTCAGAGACACAATATTACATCAGGTACCAAAAATGTACAAGAGGCAACTAACTTTGCTGCATGATATTTGAAGGTGATCTGTGACATCTCACAAACATTTACAATATTTGGTCAGAGTTTTCAAAATATCGAGAAATTTGAAGAAGCTTGACAAAATAATACTATTATCAGAAGTTAATTAAAGATATATATTGATTTAATGTCATATGCTTATAAGATACTTAGATAAATGATGGAAATTTTAAAATACATTTCCAGCTGTAGCAATATACTCTGAAAATAAACCCTAATAATTATCACACACACACACACACACACACACACACACACACTCTTCAATTGATATTTATTTTGGTTATTTTTTCCATTATCCCTTAATCACTGTTCATTTAGAAATTAGTTGTCCTGATTTAATAGTATCTTATTATATGGAATATATTTTAGCACTAGCCCTTATCTCCTTAAAATACACACAAATACACATACACACACTTCCATGTTTACTTTTTAAATGGCTCTTTCCATAATTTTTCCTCTATCCATGATCTTGCTAAGAAATTTAAAGTACTGGATCAGTGTTATTTTCCTTTTTACATGTTTATATTGTTAATTTTCTGGATACAATATTTTAAATTTATGAAACATAAGAACACGAATAATGACATTATTGTATAGACATATTGTATTGAAATGAAAAAAAAGAAAAAAGAATGGATAGAAAGTGGAAAAAATTGAAATGTAGGCAACAAGAAAAATGAAGGGGGTAGAGAAGTGGTTCATTGTTTACCACACTTGCAGAGGACCTCAGTTGCACTCCAAGCATTCATATTCTGATTCACAGCTATCAGTAAATTCATTTCCAGGGGATTGGATGCCTGATTCTGATCTCCCTTGCAAACACGTGTGCTGTACATATACATGCAGATAAAGGATACATATACATAAAGTAAATTTTAAAAAGAAAAATGTTACTTACTATAACAGAACATGTTGTGGGTGTTAGTGATAGATTTCCAGAGAGGAAGTGAAAGGGAATAATTATATAAAAGAGGTTTTGTTGGGATGACATGGAGGTAGTTGGTCCTTCACTTAGTTTGTACCATAAAATTATTTATTGACTTGTTGCAACAGTTATATAATTTAATGTCAATGATCTTTTTGGTTTTATTATTTTCAGCTCTATTTTCCTTAGTCAAGCATATGAGGAATATTTGCACTTAAAAGAGTAATGTAATCTGGTATCAAATATCAAGCGCACTGTATGCAGGAACGGAAGATGCTCTGTACCCAGCACATAAATAGATGCTCCAGGAACTTTCTTTACAAGTTGTGTATCTAACTACTCATCAGCTATTAACGGATATTCTTTTATTTATACAGTTTCACATATAATAATTAAAATGCAGAGCTATCTTAATACTAAATAAAATATATACAAGGAATACCATTTTCTGAATCAAGTGGTGAAAGGAGAGCAGAGAGATTTTCAGGACATATATTACAATAACAAAGCCACTTTGTTAAACACATTTTCATTTAATTTTGTTTTTCGCACAAATACCAAAATTGCCAAATCATATCGAATTACATGAAAACCTTTAACTTACCCAAAACATTATATAAATAGAAATAGGCAAGCTAAATAAATGTAACATTTTATTTTATTAAAATAGTTGAAAATCCAGAAAATAGTTGTTTAATTCACTCCAGATAATATTTTTTTTATAATGACTAAAAAGTCTTTGTGGATCAAAAATAATCAGAGATTCTGTCAAAAGAAATAATAAGAATAAGCTTAAAAAAGAAAACTTTACCCTTATGTATAAAAACATGTATTATAAATATCGCATAATGATTCCAGAGAAAGACAAAGGAGAGCAGTTGTAATCAGTTTGCTCTGGCCAAAAGACAAGCATAACAATTGCCTTCCACTCTTGAATGTCATTAAGTTACGCTTTCCTCCTCCGGTTGTTCTTATTTGTAAGGAACTCTATTATGAAATCAGACCAAATGCTTTATTACTTCATGCTAAACTACAGTAACTATAGTTAAGTATTTATTATTAATGAGAACAACATTGATATAAATGAGGTAACTATTTCCATAATCACATTCCCATTAAGGAAAAGACATATAATTGGTGAGTAATACATTTAATACAAATTAAAACAAAGTATAGAAATAAATACACATAGATATATGTTTTAAAAAAGAAGATATTTCTTAAACATTTTTTAATCTTTTCATTTAAAATGAATTTATGTATTGTTTGGCATGGCATCCATTAGTGTCCACAGAATATCAAAAATTCTACATCTATTTCCAGAAAGAAAAATATAGCTTTTCCTACTATGTTTCCTATGAAATTATCATTAGAGAAAAATAAGAAGTGGAACTTAGTGTTCCATTTTATAAATTTAAAAATTATAATTTTCTCATGGATTGGTAGGATTAACATTGTGAAAATGGCCATCCTGCCAAAAGCAATCTACAGATTCAATGCAATTCCCATCAAAATACCAACTCAATTCTTTACAGACCTTGAAAAAAAGATTCTCAGCTTCATATGGAGAAACAAAACACCCAGAATCTCCAAAACGATCCTGTACAACAACAGATCATTTGGAGGTATCTCCATTCCCGATCTCAAGCTGTACTACAGGGCAACAGTAATAAAAACTGCATGGTATTGGCATAGAAACAGAAAGGAGGATCAATGGAATCACATAGAAGACCCAGAAATAAACCCACACACCTATGAATACTCAATATTTGACAAAGAAGCCAAATCCATTCAATGGAAAAAAGACAGCATCTTCAACAAATGGTGCTGGACCAACTGGATGTCTACATGCAGAAAAATGAAAATAGATCCATATTTATCACCCTGCACAAAACTAAAGTCCAAGTGGATCAAGGACCTCAACATAAAACCAGATACTCTAAATCAGCTGGAAAAAAAGTGGGAAACAGCCTAGAACTCATTGGCACAGGAGACAACTTCCTGAACAGAACACCAACAGCACAGGCTCTAAGAGCAACAATCAATAAATGGGACCTCATGAAACTGAAAAGCTTCTGTAAAGCAAAAGACACTGTCATCAAAACAAATAGACAGCCTACAGATTGGGAAAGAATCTTCACCAACCCTTTATCTGACAGAGGGCTAATATCCAGTATATATAAAGAACTAAAGAAGCAGAAAAGCAACAAACCAAGTAATCCACTTAAAAATGGGGAACAGAGCTAAACAGAGAATTCTCGACAGAGGAATATCGAATGGCAGAGAAACACTTAAAGAAATGCTCAACCTCATTAGCCATTAGGGAAATGCAAATCAAAACGACCCTGAGATTTCACCTTACACCCATCAGAATGGCCAAGATGAAAAACTCAAGTGATAGCACATGCTGGAGAGGTTGTGGAGAAAAGGGAACCCTCCTCCATTGCTGGTGGGAATGTAAACTGGTTCAACCAGTTTGGAAGTCAATCTGGCGCTTTCTCAGACAACTAGGAGTAGTGCTACCTCAAGACCCAGCTATACCACTCCTAGGTATATACCCAAAATTTGCTCAAGTGCACAACAAGGACATTTGTTCAACCATGTTCGTAGCAGCTTTATTTGTAATAGCCAGAACTTGGAAACAACCCAGATGTCCATCAACGGAGGAATGGATACAGAAATTGTGGTATTTTTACACAATGGAATACTACTCAGCAATCAAAAAGGAGGAAATCATGAAATTTGCAAGCAAGTGGTGGGATCTAGAAAAGATCATTCTGAGTGAAGTATCCCAGAAGGAGAAAGACAAACTTGGTATATACTCGCTTATATAGACCTACAAGGTATGATAAACATAATGAAATCTACACACCTAAAGAAGATAATCAAGAAAGTGGACACAGGCGAAGGTGATTAATCCTCATTTAGAAAGACAAATGGGATGTGCATTGAACGTATGACAGGAGTCTACCACAAAAGGCATCTGAAAGACTCTACCTAGCAGTGTTTCAAAGCAGACACTAAGACTCATAACCAAACCCTCGGCAGAGTGCAGGGAATCATATGAAAGAAGGGAAGTTAGTATGATATGGAAAGGATAGGAGCTCTACAAGGACCAAACATATCTGGGCACAGGGTCTTTTCTGAGACTGACACTCAACCAAGGACCATCTATGGATATAACCTAGAACTTCTGCTCGGATGTGGCCCGTGGTAGCTCAGTAACCAAGTAGTTTTCCAAAGTAAGGGGAACACGGACTATTTCTAACAGGATCTCAAGGGCAGGCTGTTTGACACCCCCCCCCCCGGGGAGGAGCAGTCTGTTAGGCCACAGAGGAGGACTTTGCAGCCAGCCCTGAAGATACCTGATAAAACAGGGTCAGATGAAAGGGGAGAAGGTCCTCCCCTATCAGTGGACTTGGAAAGGGGCAGGGAGGAGACCAGGGAGGGAGTGTGGGGTTGGGGAGGGAATGAGGGAGCGGGATACAGCTGGGACACAGAGTTAACAAAATATAACTAAAAAGAAAAAAATAAAAAAAATTATAATTTTATTATATTATAAATTATAAATGAAATATCCCGATGTGACTATAAAACAAATAAATCTATTTCATTTCACGGCCAGAGGAATGAAAATTTCTGCCAAACAATAGAAGAAAACCATTTTCATTCGCTAGCATTTTCTTACAACTTGTGCTAATACATGCCCACACCTTTGGATAAGAAACAATCAATAAAAAAAATACCAGAATTAAGGAAATTCAGTCTGAGAGCAGGGCTTATCTTGGTGGGTTGGCACGCAAGCAGAAATGTGATGCCACTGATTTCATTCAGCGTGCAGTCAAGAAGCAAAAAGCTGAGACTATACATTAATAAAGAAATAAAGAAATTTTAAAAAGAAATTATTCTATAAAAGAAAAAAAAAAAAAAAGCCTGAGACCAGCTCTGGCACTCAGCTCACTTTCTCTTGCATGCAGTCTACGATTCCAGATAAGGCCCTCAGCCTATGAGAAGATACCACCACATTTTGGATCATTGTTTTTCTCTTTAGTAACACAGCCTAATATACTCACTTCCTCAAATGCACACTCCATGGTTTATCTGCTGCATGTCTCAGGACCCTAGATCAAGTAGTTTGAAAATACTAATCATTTTAATTCTTTAGGAGACCATCACTCAAGTGACTCCAAATGCAACACTGATTCCAGGAGACATTCATCTCTGGAACAGAGGCAAGAAAAACACTGTTGTTCAGCCCAATAACTTGTATGGTCCATTTTCAAATACATGTGGTCTAATTTTTATTACATTAAAGTAGTTCATGTGCACTTAATAATGCTGTATTTCTCTGAGAACAGTACTGAGTGTTTCTGGAGCCCATGGTTTTTATAAAGGCCAGGTTCCCTATTAGCAAGAATGGTATTCGCTACCATTAACTCAGAAGATCTTAAACACTTTGAAAGATTATCATTAGATAAAATTATTTAACCCTCCTGGTGACTTATCCAGCTACTTCATGAGTATCCATTAGAGGAAAATGAAACTTGAAAAATTTATGCAAGTGTGAAGAAAATGCTTGCCACTTAAAATTATGTCACATCAAGTACTTCTTGGCCATTTGTGATGCCTCTTTTGAGACATCTCTGTTAGATATATGGCTAATTTTTAATTGGATTATTTAGTTTGTTTATGTCTAGTTTTTTGAGATCTTTATGTATTTTGTATGTCAGCCTTTTGTCAGATGTGGAGTTGATGAAAATATTTTCACATTCTATGGGCTGACTTTTTGTCTTATAGATGACATTCTTTGCCTTATGGAAGCTGTTCAGTCTTATGAGGTCCTTTTTATTAATTGTTGGTCTTAGTGTCTATATTATTGGTATTCTGTTAAGGAAGTTGTCCCCTTGGCAATATGATCAAAACTATTCCATACTTTCTCTTTTTAAGGTATAGTGTATCTGAAGTCTATGTTCCAGTTGAACTTGAGTTTAGTACAGGGTGGATTTATTTGCAATCTTCTACTTAGTGACTTCCCGTTAGATCAACACAATTTGTAGATTCTTTCTTGTTTTTATTGTATATTTCTGACTTTGTAATGAAAAATCTGGTGTTCATAGGCGTATGGATTTACATCTGTACCCTGATTTGATCAGTGTATCTTTTTTTATGCCAATACTATGTGGCTTTTATAACTATAGCTCTGTAATACAGCTTGAAAACAGAAATGATGATACCTCTAGAAGGTTTTTATTGTATAGGATTATTTTTCACTCTCCTGGTTTTTTTTTTTTTTTTTTTTGCTTTTTCATATAAAGCTGAATATTGTACACTGAAGTCTGTAAAGACAATTTACAATGCTATAGCCAATATCAAATAAATGGAAAGAAACTCAAAGGAATTCCACTAAAATCAGGAAAAAGACAAGGTTGTTCACTCTGTCCGTATCTATTCAATATTGTACTTGAAGTTTTAGCTAAAAGAAGACAATTGAAAAAGATCAAGGAGATACAATTAGAAAGGGAAAGTGTTAGAGGCTGGTCTAACGCTAATTACAGGTGCTCGATATTTGGATACATCCATCTGGATATATCTTGTCAGATACATCCATCCTTGTTTTTGTAAAGCTGCCTAAAATATTATGCCTGAATGGTTCATTAAATGGCCTATTCCTGGGCAGGGCAGAATGAAGTAGGTGCAACTAAGGTTCCCGGGCTTTTGTGAACAAGGGAATCAAGAGAAGACAGGACAGACAGATGGAAAGAGAGGAGGAAGGCGGCCACAATGGTTTAGTGTGGAGAAAAAAAACCCCACCTGGAACTGGAAAAACAACCAGATGGTGTGGATATAACCAGATAAAGAATAAAAACAAGTACCATGGGATTACAGATCAAAAGTAGTCCAATTGAGGAGAATTAAGGTGGATAGCATTGGATGGGGGTTGGGAGATGCATGGTGAGAATATTGAGACAGTGTAAGTAAAATATATGCCTGGCCCCAAAATAAATGGAGTAATTATAAAATCTAACATGTGTCTGTAGCTTATTATTTGAGATAGTAGGTTAAATAATACCACCATGATAATCTTAGGGCTGATAATAAATTATATATAGCCCAACACCTTTCAATTTTTTACAGCCCCACAACAAAACCTTGAATTATAGTTTATCCTGCCTGCAGAGTGTTCTGGGACTAGAGCAATTTCTTCATTTACTTTTATTTTTTGAGGGGAGAGTGGTATGTCTTATCTTCTGATAATAGTGAGGTATTGAAAGACAAGAGTGGGGCATTGAAATCTACCACTGGGTCAAGATGTAATTTAAGTGATGGTAGTGCTTTTAAACAAATTTGCGTGCCCTTTTGGGGAGGAGGCATAGATGTACAACTGTCCTGATAAAACTGAATGGAATTTTATGTAAAAAGTGGGAAATAGTAAGAGCTGGAGGGGACGGGAACTCCACAAGCAGAGCAACAGAACAAGATAATTTGAACACAGGGAACTTCCCAGAGACTCATACTCCAAACAAGGACTATTCGTGGAGACAACCTAGAACATCCTGCACAGATGTAGCCCATGGCAGTTCAGTGTCCAAGTGGGTTACATAGTAATGGGAAGAGGGACTGCCTCTGACATAATCTGATTGGCCTGCTCTTTGATCACCTCCCCCTGAGGGGGGAGCAGCCTTACCAGGCCACGGTAGAGGACAATGCAGCCACTTTTGATGAGAACTGATAGACTAAGATCAGAAAGGAGAGGAGAACCTCCCCTATCAGTGGACTTGGGGAGTGGCATGCATGCAGAAAGGGGAGGGAGGGTGGGATTGGGAGGGGAGGAGGGAGGGGCTTATGGGGCGATACAAAATGAATAAAGTGTAATTAATAAAAAATTAAAAAAAAAACTGACCTCTTTCTCTCTCTCTCTCTGCACTGTTTTCATATGCTGTCTCTCCTCTCTGTTCTTTTGAGAGTTGGGCATATCCTATCCCTGGCTCATTTTGTCAAATCTTTCTCTGATCAGTCACTTTGTGTTCTCAATTAGACATCACTTTCAAACATGGTTGCTTCCGTCTTCAAACTAATTTACCTACTTTGTTTGGGACAATATGCATACACTAAGGATATTTCTATATTCCAGCCAGATCATACTGTAATTCAGGGCATTGTCTGCATTCCAGCTTGACCACATAGACCTAGAAAGTCTTTGGATGTGATCTCTATCCAGACCAGCTATGGTGGTAGATTATAATTTCTCTATACCTTCCAACTTTCTGTTTAAGTTAAAATTTGTACACAGTTTAACTATTAAAACAGAAACAATTATTAATCGAATAAACTTAACAGACAATGTCTTTATGAAGATCCATTGATGCAATAATCTTTTGTAACTGCAGTCCTGACTATCCATCCTTCAGCAAATGTCAATTTCAGCATCAAGCTTTTCGAGTCTGCCAGTTCGATGAATGATCTGTCCTTTTCAGTTTGTAGAGCTATCCCAACACATGGGAGGTCGGTTTTCTGCATAATCTGCTTTACTTTGTTTGTCTGTGTGTGTGTGTTCCTTCCTTGAGTAGTGCCTTTCATGTGGAAAATTCTCTCATTTAGATCAGATCTTTCTCAATTTTGATGGAACCCATAGTCTTTCATCACCTTTGGAAATACACAGAAAACCACTTTTTCGTAGCATAACATAACACATTCCCTGATTTCCATACTGTTGTTAAAATACCTTTAAATTTGATCTAATTTAGTATATTTTTTCTTTAATTCAGTCTTTCACCTAATTGAATTCCCACTTTCTGTTTATGAAGTTGCATGATCGTTATAAATCCAAACATAAGCTAGACATTTAGGCATTTACACTTTATTTCTGGCTCCATGCCAGCGATCCAGGCTTCTCATCCATTTAAACACAGAAACAATCAAGTCATATTACATAAAATGTCAATATACAGTATCTCCAATGCATAGTTTAGTTTTCTCTAGTTGATCTGTGGACTGCTGACAGGAAATGGCTGGCTCCTGCTGTCAGTTGCTGGAGTATAAGGGAGCCCATTTAGGGAGTTTCCCATATTTAAAGGATTATCTCATAGGAAGTTTCCTATGGGTAAGGTACTACCTTCAATATCATCTTGCTGATATACAGTCAGTAGTCCAAGGTCTACCATTACCACACCTTATATAAATACCATAAGAATGCGTTCTCCAGAGAACTCTTTAGGAATGCCTTGTCTACCATCCCTTTTCTAATGACCTCATCTCCCACTGCCAACACAATAAGAATATTGGTCATTGCTTGTCCAATTAAACAGTCATTAGGTTCAGTATCAACAGTTGTGTAGAAGTTTAATTCATTCATCCATGATGCGGATTGAACTTTTAAAGGTATAAGCACATTTTTATAGTCTGCATTTGCATTTTCAAAAGCTAAAATTTTAGTTAGCAACTGATTCACATCTGGATGTGATATTGCTCTCTTTAGAGTGGACATTAATGTATGCAAGAAGTCAGTATCTCTGGGGCTTTGTATACATTTTGTGAATTACATAGACCATTTTTCCTGTTATTCCCCCTTATCTCAGGTTTTTGTTTTGTTTTGTTTTGTTTGTTTTGTTTTTATCTCAGGTTTTTAAAGCTACTAAAGTACAATGTATGAGTCAACAGTTTTACCTGCTGTCTGAAAACAGCAAATTGACTTTCACCTAATAATTGATATTGCATGATATAAGCATCTTTAGACCTAATACGATTTTCCACAATTGCAGCTTCTTTTCTCCACCTTGTCAGCCACTGTAATTGAGAACCAGCTTCCAGTGCGTTTACTGCTAAATCTTTCCAATCTCGGGTGATAATTCGGTTGTGGGTAACCTACACATTTAACATATGTCTCACATGGATTGAACGCATTCCATAAGTTACGATTGGGTCTTTAAATTGTTTGAGATCTTGTAATTTAATAGGATTACAGACTAGTTGTCAGTCAATAGAGCATACAAATATTTTTTTTTTATTTTTTTTTATTTAAATCTTTTATTTATTTTTTATTAATTACACTTTATTCATTTTGTATCCCCCCATAAGCCCCTCCCTCCTCCCCTGCCAATCCCACCCTCCCTCCCCTTTCTGCATGCATGCCACTCCCCAAGTCCACTGGTAGGGGAGGTCCTCCTCTCCTTCTTTCTGATCTTAGTCTATCAGTTCTCATCAAAAGTGGCTGCATTGTCCTCTACTGTGGCCTGGTAAGGCTGCTCCCCCCCAGGGGGAAGTGATCAAAGAGCAGGCCAATCAGATTATGTCAGAGGCAGTCCCTCTTCCCATTACTATGTAACCCACTTGGACACTGAACTGCCATGGGCTACACCTGTGCAGGGGTTCCAGGTCATCTCCACAAATAGTCCTTGGTTGGAGTAGGAGTCTCTGGGAAGTTCCCTGTGTTCAAATTATCTTGTTCTGTTGCTCTGCTTGTGGAGTTCCCGTTCCCTCCAGCTCTTACTATTTCCCACTTCTTACATAAAATTCCATTCACTCTGCCCATCAGTTGGCCATCAGGCTCAGCATCTGCTTTGACAGTCTATACTGCAGAAGCTTTCAGAGGCCCTCTGTGGCAGGTTTCAAGGTGGTTTCCTGTTTTCTTCTGGCTTTCAGAGGCCCTCTGTAGCGGGTTCCGAGGTTGTTTCCTATTTTCGTTTTCTTCTGATGTACATCCTCTTTGCCTTTCAGGATGGGGATTGAACATTTTAGTTAGGGTCCTCTCTTTTGCTTAGTTTGTTTAGATGTACAGCTTTTAGTGGGTTTATTATTGGTACAGGAGAAAACTTCCTGAACAGAACACCAACAGCACAGGCTCTAAGAGCAACAATCAATAAATGGGACCTCATGAAATTGAAAAGCTTCTGTAAAGCAAAGGACACCGTCATCAAAACAAAGCGACTGCCTACAGATTGGGAAAGAATCATCACCAACCCTCTACCTGACAGAGGACTCATATCCAATATATATAAAGAACTAAACAAGCTGAAAAGCAACAAACCAAGTAATCCACTTAAAAAATGGGGAACAGAGCTAAAGAGAGAATTCTCTGCAGAGGAATATCGAATGGCAGAGAAGCACTTAAAGAAATGCTCAACCTCATTAGCCATTAGGGAAATGCAAATCAAAACAACCCTGAGATTTCACCTTACACCCATCAGAATGGCCAAGATGAAAATCTCAAGGGACAACACATGCTGGAGAGGTTGTGGAGAAAGGGGAACGCTTCTCCACTGCTGGTGGGAATGTAAACTGGTACAACCACTCTGGAAATCAATCTGGCGCTTTCTCAGACAACTAGGAATAGCGCTTCCTCAAGATCCAGCCATACCACTCCTAGGCATATACCCAAAAGAGGCGCAAGTACACAACAAGGACATTTGTTCAACCATGTTCGGAGCATACAAATCTTAATCTCAGTGTCATGGATACATGCCCTACATTTTGTGCCAAATAGAAATGTAAATTTTATTGACCTGATGCAATTGTCATCTCAGAGGGTTACTGCTGAATAACTGGCCCATTTTTAGTTCTTCCTAAACTATGGTTACCTGGTTAAATGCAGCTGTTCTGGCTCAGAACTCTTCCCCAAGCTGACAGATTCACACAGTCTTCTTTCAGCTTCTAACTGAATGCCTTTTCTTGCCATCAAACTAAACTTAGGAATCTGTTCTAATCTTCTGGGTCCTTCTTGTTTTCTGCCTTACTCTGTTTTCACCTGTGTCTAGCTTGTTCGCTCTGCAATTGTCTCTATAATTCTGTCCCGATTAAATGGTCATTGCACAGCTCTTTCTTCTTTTCTTGTTTCTTTGTTATTCTTCTTTTTTCCTTTCTTTCTTTTTTAATTTTTCTTTATATTTACAATTTATTCACTTTGTATCTCAGCTATAGCCTCCTCCCTCAGTCCCTCCCAATCCCACCCTCTCCCCTTCTCCTCCCATGCCCCTTCCCAAGTCCACTGATAGGGGAGGCCCTCCTCCCCTTCCATCTGACCCTAACCAATCAGGTCTTATCAGGACTAGATGCACTGTATTCCTCTATGGCCTAGAAAGGCTGCTCCACCATCAGAGGGAGGTGATCAAAGAGCCAGCCACTGAGCTCATGTCAGAGAGAGTCCCTGTTCCCCTTATTATGGAACCCACTTGGAACTGAGCTGCCATGGGATACATCTGAGAAGGGGTTCTAGGTTATATCCATGAATGATTCTTGGTTGGAGTAGCAGTCTCAGAAAAGACCTTTTTGCCAGATGTTTTGGTTTTGTTGTTCTCCTTGTGGAGTTCCTGTCCCCTCCAAGTCTTCCTATCTACCTCTTTTTTGATAAGATTCCCTGCACTCTGCAAAAAGATTGGTTATGAGCCTTAGCATCTGCTTTGATACCCTGCTGGCTGGAGTCTTTCAAAGGCCTTCTGTGGTAGGCTCCTGTCCTGTTTCCTGTTCTCTTCCTTTTCCAATGTCCATTCTTTTAGTCTTCCAGAGTGAGGATTGATCATCCTATATTATATGTCTAATATCCCCTTATAAGTGAATATATACCATGTGTGACTTTCTGCTTCTGGGATACCTCAGTCAGGATGATCTTTTCTAGATCTCAACATTTGCTTGCAAGTTTCATGATTTCCTTGTTTTTACTTGATCAGTAGTATTCCACTGTGTAAATGTACCATCATTTTTGTATCCATTCCTCAGTTGAGGGACATCTGCATATTTCCAAAATATGTTCAAGTACCATGTTCATAGCAGTTTTTTCGTAATACCCAGAACCTGAAAACAATCCAGATTTCCTTGTTTTTAATTGCTGAGTAGTATTCCATAAATATACCACAATTTCTGTATCCATTCTTCAACTGAGAGACATCTGGGTTGTTTCCAGATTCTGGATATTACAAATAAAGCTGCTACGAACATGGTTGAACAAATGTCTTTGTTTTATACTTGATCATCTTTTGGATATATACCTAGGAGTGGTATAGCTGGATCTTGATGTAGTACTATTTCTAATTGTCTGAGAAAGCCCCAGATTGATTTCCAAAGTGGTTTTAAAAGTTTATGTTCTTACCTGCAGTGGAGGAGGGTTCCCCTTTCTCCACATCCTCTCCAGCATGTATTATCACTTGAATTTTTTGATCTTAGCCATGCTGATGGGTGTAAGGTGAAATTTCAGGGTAGTTTTGATTTTCATTTCACTGCTCTCTTCACCTTTCTTTCTTCTCTCTTCTCTTATTATTTGGGCATATGATATGTCTGACTCAATCTTCCAAATTGTTCTCTGATTAGTCACCTTCCCTGCCCCTCAATTCAAAATCACTTTCAAACATGTTTGCTTCTTTCTATAAAGTAACCTTACCTACTTTGTTTGGGAATGAAGGTGCATGCTAAGAGCAAGTCTGTATTTCAGCCAGATGATACCCTAGCGGAGGGTTTGTGTGCAGTTCAGCTTGATCACATAGACTCAGAATGTCTCTGGATGTGATCCCTTGGAAATGCACTCATGTTGCCGGATTGAAATTCCTCCACTCTCTTCCAGCTACAGAGCTGGGAAGGAGACTTAGAGATTGTGGGAGAGGGGTGTGAACCAAAAGAGAAGTAAAATTGTGTGTCTATCTTTAGCCTATTTGTTGGCCTGAAATGAGTAGCCCTTTGGTAATCATGGAATACCTGTTGTGATTGGGGTCTTGGTCAAAGAAAAAGTTGGATGAGGGCAAGTTATGTGGAATTCACAAGATATGGATGCAGGGAGGCAGGGAAGGCAACCTAGCATAGTCTGCTGCAGACATGGGCACTAGACTAGTATACAAAATACAATATGGTATTAGAGAACATGCTCTAATAGTCAGTATTTCGTAAGACTAGCACCATGTCAAAGGGACTTCCGTATATTCAAACTATAATTTTTAAACATGTCTTTAACATGTTCTAGAATCAATTTTCTATTCTTTTGAAGAAGTAAAAAATATCTCTAATTTGACCTATTTTATAGAGGAGCCATTTGTACTGCTACCAAATGTAGAAGTGTTTGCCTGTAAATTTTTTGAAGTTTTCTATAATAGATAATATTTCTTATAAAGGTCTTTTGCAAAAGCAATAGCCAAATATCATTAGAGGTGGAGGATGGAAGCTAAGCAATTAGCAACTAGAAAGTTTGAAAGCTGTTGGACATTGCAGTTTTTTGACACTTCAAAGGGCTAATTTTATCTGTAAGCATTGTAAGCACTTATCTTCATATTTCCTATAATGAATTAAAATGCAAAAACTCAAAATAAGCAATTAAAACATACTTGTGTCAAAATTCTAACACTAAAATGGCATATCAATATGTGTGGTAGGTACCTAACACATAAGTGATTTTAAGATTTAAAGTAATATGTGACTTTACATTTGACTCTTTGGTAGTCCTTTTGGTCACGGTGAAATTATCAAGGATGTTCGTCCTCCTCTGGCCAAGAAGAAAGTCAAGTTAATTGGAAAGATGAAACAGCCGTTCTTCCATGGGCATTGAAACTCGTTGAGCAGCTAATCATTTCTCTTTCATCGTCCAGCAAAATACTCACAAAGGAATTGAGCATTTCCACTTACTCCATTTGCTGGAGCAGGACACACCGTATAAAGTTATACATTTCATCTAATTTGTTATCATAATAAAGCAGGTGAATGACAGTAGAACATAGTTCCCTAACAGGGGACTATGGCTGTACCACCGTTTCATGTATGTGGTTTGTAAATTTGTAGATCTATGTCTGTCATATGCATAATTCAGTGATGTATTTGGCCATTCTACAGAACGAGATACTTTGAGGGAGTTTTCAGTAACACAGAAAGACTATGACTATGTGGGAGTTAGTTAAAGTCATATTTTCTTTTTTTTTTTTTTTGAATTTTATTTTTTTCTTATCAGTTACATTTTATTAACTCTGTATCCCAGCCATGTCCCGATCCCTCATTCCCTCCCAGTCCCTCCCTCCCTCATCTCCACCGTGCCCCTTGCCAAGTCCAGAGATAGGGGGGGACCCCCTCCCCATTCATCTGATCCTGTTTTATCAGGTATCTTCAGGACTGGCTGCAAAGCTCTCCTCTGTGGCCTAACAGGACTGCTCCTCCCTTGGAGGGTGGGGAGGTCAAAGAGCCAGTCATTGAGTTCCTGTTAGAAATAGTCCTTGTTCCCCTCACTATGGGAAGCCAATTGGTTACTGGGCTACCACAGGCTACATCTGAGCAGAGGTTCTAGGTTACATTCATACATGGTCCTTGGTTGCATGTCAGTCTCAGAAAAGACCCTGTGCCCGGATATATTTGGTCCTTGTGGAGCTCCTATCCTTTCCTCATCAGACTAACTCCCCTTCTTTCTTATGATTCGCTGTACTCTGCCAAAGGTTTGGTCATGAGTCTTCGCTTTGAAAACACTGCTAGTTAGAGTCTTTCAGATGCTCTCAGTAGACTCCTGTCTTATGTTCAATGCGCATCCCATCTGTCTTTCTAAACGAGGATTGATAATCTTACCCCATGTCTGCTCTCTTGATTATCTTTTTTAGGTGTATAGATTTCATTATGTTTATCATATCTTATAGGTCTACATAAGTGAGTATATACTGTGTTTGTCTTTCTCCTTCTGGGATATTTCACTCAGGATGATCTTTTCTAGATCCCACCACTTGCCTGCAAATTTCATGATTTCCTCCTTTTTGATTGCTGAGTAGTATTCCATTGTGTAAAAATACCACAATTTCTGTACCCATTCCTCCGTTGATGGACATCTGGGTTGTTTCCAGGTTCTGGCTATTACAAATAAAGCTGCTATAAACATGGTTGAGCAAATATCCCTTTTGTGTACTTGAGCAAACTTTGGGTATATACCTAGCAGTGGTATAGCTGGGTCTTGAGGAAGCACTAGTCCTAATTGTCTTAGAAAGCGCCAGATAGATTTCCAGAGTGGTTGAACCAGTTTACATTCCCACCAGCAGTGGAGGAGGGTTCCCCTTTCTCCACAACCTCTCCAGCATGTGTTGTCCCTTGAGTTTTTCATTTTGGCCATTCTGATGGGTGTAAAGTGATATCTCAGGGTTGTTTTGATTTGCATTTCCCTGATGGCTAATGAGGATAAGCATTTCTTTAAGTGTTTCTCTGCCATTCGATATTCCTCTGTCGAGAATTCTCTGTTTAGCTCTGTTCCCCATTTTTTAATTGGATTACTTGGTTTGCTGCTTTTCAGCTTCTTTAGTTCTTTGTATATACTCAATATTAGTCCTCTGTCAGATAAAGGGTTAGTGAAGATTCTTTCTCAATCTGTAGCCAGGCGTTTTGTTTTGATGACAGTGTCCTTTGCTTTACAGAAGCTTTTCAGTTTCATGAGGTCCCATTTATTGATTGTTGCTCTTAGAGCCTGTGCTGTTGGTGTTCTGTTCAGGAAGTTGTCTCCTGTGCCAATGAGTTCTAGGCTGTTCCCCACTTTTTCTTCTAACAGATTTAGAGTATCTGGTTTTATGTTGAGGTCTTTGATCCATAAAGTCATATGTTCAAGCACTAAGAAAAGAGATACAAAAAAATTGTCTTATTGTTTCTTGGATACCTCACTCAGGATTATATTTTCTAGTTCCCACCATTTGCCTGCAAATTTCATGATTTCCTTGTTTTTAATAGCTGAGTAGTATTCCACTGTGGAAATGTACCACAATTTCTGTATCCATTTCTCTGTTTAGGGACATCAGTTTTTTGTTTTGTTTTGTTTTGTTTTTTTTCCAGAGTCAGGCTATTATGAATAAAGCTGCTAGGAACATGGTCCAGCAAAGATCCTTGTTGTGTACTTGAGGATATTTTGCCTAGGAGTGGTATAGCTGGATGTTGAGGTAGCACTATTCTTAATTGTCTGAGAAAGCCCCAGCTAGATTTCCAAAGTGGTTATACAAGGTCACATTCCCACCAGCAAGGGAGGAGGGTTCTCCTTTCTCAACATCCTCTCCAGCATGTATTATAACTTGAATTTTGGATGTTAGCCAATCTGATGTGTGTAAGGTGAAATCTCAGGGTCATTTTGATTTGCATTTTCCTGATAACTAAGGACATTGAGCATTTCTTTAAGTGTTTCTCTGCCGTTCGATATTCCTCTATTGAGAATTCTCTGTTTAGCTCCGTACCCCATTTTTTTTAATCTTTTTTTGATATTTTTATTTTATTTTTATTTTTTATTTTTATTTATTAATTACACTTTACTCACTTTGTATCCCCCCCCCCGTGGTTCCCTCCCTCCCCAGGTCCCAATCCTTCCCTTCCTCCACCCTCTGCATGCATGCCCCTCCCCAAATCCACAGATAGGGGAGGACTTCTTTCTTTTCCTTCTGATCCTGGTCAATTAGGTCTCATCAGGAGTGGCTGCCTTGTCCTCTTTTATGACCTGGTAATGTTGCTTCCTCCTCAGGGGGAGGTAATTAAAGAGCAGGCCAATCAGTTCATGTCAGAGACAGTCCCTGTTCCTATCACAATGGAACCCACTTGGATACTGAACTGCCATGGGATAAATCTGTGCAGGGGTCTTAGGTTATCTCCATGCATATTCCTTGGTTGGAATAGCAGTCTCAGGAAAGACCCCTGTGCTCAGAATTTTTGGTTCTGTTGCTCTCCTTATGAAGTTCCTGTCCTCTCCAGATCTTACTGTTTCCCACTTCTTTCCTAAGATTCCCTGCCCTCTGCCCAAAGGTTGCCCATAAGTCTCAGCGTCTACATTGATAGTCTGCAAGGCAGAGCTTTTCAGAGGTCCTCTGTGTCAGGCTCCTGACTTGTTCCTTCTTTTCTTCTTCTTCTAATGTCCAGCCTCTTTGCCTTTCTGGATAGGAATTGAGCATTTTAGCAAGAGTCTTCCCTCTTGTTGGATTCCTTGATTTGTTACTCTTTAACTTCTTTAGTTCTTTATATGTTCTGGATATTAGCCCTCTGTCAGATATAGGGTTGGTGAAGATCCTTTCCCTGTCTGTAGGCTGTTGTTTTGTTCTGATGACAGTGTTCTTTTCTTTACAGAAGCTTTTCAGTTTCATGAGGTCCTATTTATTGATTGTTGCTCTTAGAGCCTGTGCTGTTGGTGTTCTGTTCAGAAAGTTTTCTCCTGTGCCAATGAGTTCCAGGCTCTTCCCCACTTTTTCTTCTAACAGATTTAGTGTATCTGGTTTTATATTGAGGTATGAAGCTAAATGAGACTGAGAGAAAGCAAAGACTACATGTCCTTGTTTTGTGGAATAATTTTATGATGGAACTTTTAGGAACATCTCTCTGACTATAACAATGCAAGATGTAAATATTCTCTTTTTTGAAGGCAGTAAAATTTATGTAAATTTCCAATCAGTGTTCCACTAACTCTTCATTACTGGATGAACATAGGAGAGGGGGTCAAGCCTGTAGGAAGCATTGAGTTCTTACATTTTCAATGTCATAGATTATGTTTTAAAAACCACTAAGGTAGACAGACAAGGCTTTTTAAAAAACAATATGTAGCGAAGCATATTAACTTGACATTAACTTTTCACCAGGTATTAATTCTTTTGAAACATTATATGAATTTCATAAATTGTAGGACCTTTTGTAGATTTACTTGTAAAATGAAAAAGCCTTCCTAAACCTTGTAGGTTTCTAAGCACTTGAGTCCTAAGGAGAATTTGTTGAAATTAAGAAATGAGAAGATTAAGCAAAGAACTTCCATTTCTACTCATTCCAGTTGGGAATAAATTACCAGCCCCATTTCTGCAATCTTAAAAATATATTAATAATATTACAGGTCAACCCGTATTAAGCTCCTGCATATCCCATTGCCCATCCCAATTCCTAGCCATCAGGAAATCAATATGAAACAAGCTGTATGTTCCATGAAGTCTACAAAATAAATGAAAGCATAACAGATATGATTGTGCCATCAGGGAATTTTAATGCATTAAGAGAGCTAAAATTTATCCCAGTTTAATGGCTAGAGAAAACATGTTTTACATAGAATTTACGTTAAAATAGAGTCCAAAAGAACTGCTGAGCGAGCACCAAGGTAGTCAGAGGAATAAAGTACAGGAGATTATTTATAACATGAACTTGTAGCTCCATATTGATGAATGGAAGAATGCAAATGATCAGATGCTAGGGTGATAGTGTTCAATGGTTGAATTTCTACTTGTTGAGGTCCAAAGTAAGAAAACAATGTCATAAAATTGGTAAATATAAGCCACTCCTTTACATGATTTGGAGTTAAGAGACAACAAAGTTTTACTTTGTGAAATCACAAGTATGGGTTTAATTTTAATACATGGACTTTATAATTCATATTCTCTTCCAATATAAACTGATATTTTATTCACTTTCTGTGCATATGGGGGGCATGTATCTTCTTGTGTATGACTGCTTTCAATCATGTGGGAGCAAAACTGAAGTTTATACTAGCTGCTTTGGTCATTCACTCAATCACTGTTTATTGAGGAAAGGTCCTTCCAAAAACCCAAAGACCACCAATTCTAAAGAGTTTAATTATCCAGATTGCCCCAAAGGGACCATCTTTGCTTCCTGAACACTGAGGTTACAGGCACGCATCACACCTCCCTGGCAATTACTTGGGTGCTGAGATGCCAAAAGTGGTTTTCATCTTTGTACAGCACAGGATTTATATCCTGAGTCATCTTCCCAGACTTTAGGCATAAACATTAAGCATGAATATATGTACAATATCTTAATGCGATTTTATACTTTCTGAACAAAAAATAATACCCTCAGTACTTTCAGATTTACTTATTTATTTGTACTATGAATATCTAAAAATATGATTTGTATACAAAAATATTTAGTTGAAAATTACGTAAGTAAAATTCTGTATTTATTAACCAGTATTCAATTTCAAATATTCCTGGTTTAAATTATTTTATGATATAGAAAGGATAGGAGCTCTACAAGGACCAAATATATCCGGGCACAGGGTCTTTTCTGAGACTGACACTCAACCAAAGACCATCTATGGATATAACCTAGAACTTCTGCTCAGATGTGGCCCATGGTAGCTCAGTAACCGAGTAGTTTTCCAAAGTAAGGGGAACAAGGACTATTTCTAACAGGATCTCAAGGGCAGGCTCTTTGACCCCCCCTCCAAGGGAGGAGCAGTCTGTTAGGCCACAGAGGAGGACTTTGCAGCCAGCCCTGAAGATACCTGATAAAACAGGGTCAATTGAAAGGGGAGGAGGTCCTCCCCTATCAGTGGACTTGGAAAGGGGCAGGGAGGAGACCAGGGAGGGAGTGTGAGGTTGGGGAAGGAATGAGGGAGCGGGATACAGCTGGGACACAGAATTAACAAAATGTAACTAAAAAGAAAAATAAAATTAAAAAAAATAAATTATTTTATTATACTTTACAACAAAAACAATTCACAGGTTCAATGCAATTCCCATCAAAATTCCAATACAATTCTTTATAGACTTGGATAGAGCAATTGTCTATTTCATATGGAAAAATAATAGACCAAGAATAGCTGAAGCAATCATGTTCAATAAAAGAACTTCTGGAGGCATATCCATCACTGTGCTACAAAGCAATACTAAAAACATAATATATATCGTACTGGCATAAAAACAGACAAGTAGACCAATGTAATTGAATTGAAGACTGAGAAATAAACCTATACTTTATAGACACTTAATTTTTGACGATGAAACCAAAACCATGCAATGAAAAAATAAAAAGCTCCTTCAACAAATGGTGTTGTGCTAACTGGATATCAGCATGTAGAAGAATGAAGAAAGTTCTGTACTTATCACTCTACACAAACTCAAGTCCAAGTGGATTAAAGACCTCAACTTAAAACCTTAAAACTTACTTTGGAAAACTACTTGGTTACTGAGCTACCACGGGCCACATCCGAGCAGAAGTTCTAGGTTATATCCATAGATGGTCTTTGGTTGAGTGTCAGTCTCAGAAAAGACCCTGTGCCCAGATACATTTGGTCCTTGTAGAGCTCCTATCCTTTGCATATCATACTAACTTCCCTTCTTTCATATGATTCCCTGCACTCTGCCGAGGGTTTGGTTATGAGTCTTAGTGTCTGCTTTGAAACACTGCTAGGTAGAGTCTTTCAGATGCCTTTTGTGAAAGAATTTAGATGTACTAAATCTAGTAGAAGAGAAAGTGGGGAATCGCCATGAACTCATTGGTATAGGAAACAATTTTCTGAACAGAACAACAGCAGCTCAGGCACTAAAATTAACAATCAATAAATGGGACCTCATGAAACTGAAAAGCTTCTGCAAGGCAAAGGACATTGTCAATAGGACAAAAGAGCAGCCTAAAGAGTGGGAAAATATCTTCACCAACCCTATATCCAACAGAGGGCTAATATCCCAAATATACAAATAACTCAAAAAATTATACACCAAAAACCCAAATAATCCAATTTAAAAATGGGGTACAGAGATAGACAGAATTCTCAATAGGAATTTGAGGAATCTAGAATAGCTGAGAAGTACTTAAAGATATGTTCAACCTCTTTAGTCATCAGGGATGTGCAAACCAAAATGACTCTGAGATTCCATCTTATACCCTTCAGAATGGCTAAGATCAAAAAATGAAGTGACAGCACATGCTGGTAAGGATGTAGAAAAGCAAATACATTCCTCCGCTGGGGAAATCATTCTGGAGGTTCCTCTCAAAATTGGGAATAGTTCTATCTGTATACCACTTCTGGGTATACCAAAAATACACTCCACTATACCACAGCACACTTGCTCAACTGTGTTCATCACAACTTTATTTGTATTAGACAGAAAATGTGAACATCCTAGGTGTTTCTCAACTGTACAATGTATAAAAAAATGTGATCCATTTACACAATGGAATACCACTCAGCTATTAAAAGCAAAGACATCACACAGTTTACTGGCAAACGGATTTAACTAGAAAAGATCATCCCGGGTGAAGTAACACAGACTCAGAAAGACACTCATTGTATGTACTCACTTATAAGTGAATATTAACCATAAAGTAAAGGACAACCATCCTACAATCCACAGATCAAAAGAAGCCAAGCAGGCCTAAAGGAACATGCCAAATCTCACTCAGAAAATGAAATAAAATAGACATACGAAGTAGATGGATGGAGAGAACTGGGTGAGAGAGAGTCTTGGGAGGGTAACAAAGAAGTTTCAGGGGTGTGGAGAGTGTGGATAGGAGCTGAGAGTAAGGACTAGGAGAGAGAATGGAAATCAGTAGGATGGGGCCTCTCTAGGACAGGGGAGGATCCAAGAAGTCTATAATGATCACCCTAGCTGAGACTCCTAGCAGCAGGTGCTAAGAAGCCTGAAGAGGACACCTTCTGTAACCAGGTGGTACTTCCAGTGGAGGGAGAGGGACATCAACCCATGTGTGAAACCTGAGAACCAACATATGTCTTTCTTACAAAAAGTGTAGGGGTAAAGATGGAGCAGAAATTGAGGGAATGACAAACAATGACTGGCCCAACTTGAGACCCAAACCATGGGAAAGAGCCACCCCTTGTCACTATTAATGATACTCTGCTATCCTTGTAGCCAGGAGCATAATATAACTGTCTTCTAAGAGGCTTCATCCAACAGCATATGGAAACATATGCAGAGACCCACAGCCGAAGAATTGGCTGAGCTCAGGGAGTTCTGTGGAAGAGTGGGAGGAAGGATAGAAAGAATCTGAGGGTTTAGGGACACCATAAAAAAAAAAACCTACAGAGTCAGTTAACCCAGGCCCGTGGGGGCTCACAGAGCCACAGGCAAAGAGCATGTATGAACTGGACCTAATCCCCCTGCACATATATAGCACATGTGCAGCATGTCAACATGCAGTCCACAACAATAGGATTAGAGGCAGTCTCTGACCTTGTTGCCTGACACTAGATCCCTTCCCCTAGCTGAGCTGCCTTATCAGGCCCCAGTGAGACAAGATGTGTTTAGTTCTGCTATAAGTTGAGGTGCCATGGTAGGTTGATACCCCTTCGCGTCCTACCATTTTCTGAGTAAAAGGAGAGAATTGGGAATGGGGATTGTGAGAGTGAGACTAGGTGGAGGAGAGGGAGGGGGCTAGGATCAGACTATAAAAAGATTAAATACGTATACACAAACATACATACATGTAAAATATTTTTAAAATCAAAAATAAAAGTGTTGACTTATCAGAAACTTTCAGTGATCGGTTCATCAATTTTTTAAAATTGAGAAAAAAATTGAGCAGGGTGAGTATTTTGTGTCCTCATGGGATGAGAGAATCGATTACTCACATATGTAAAAAATGAGTGTACTGTCGTCACTTATGCCACACGAATGTCAGGGATCTCTCAGAGGGGAGTCACAGAGGCTGTCAGCCACAACCATTGGTTCTACTTAGGTCCCCAGCTCTGACAGCTGGGATGTTGTTTTTTTGTTTGTTTGTTTGTTTGTTTGTTTTGTTTTGTTTTTATTTTGAAAATGAGATATATTTCCATTCATTGTTCCAAAATATACTGGTTTCTTTCTATGAAGCTTGCAAAATACCAATGTATTCCTAAGCCAAATCTGAAAATCATGTGATTATATGATGCCAAAATTCTTGGTACATTGTTCTTTACTGTTATGTATATAGTTGGCATGGATTGTATGATCTTCTCAAATAATGTATTTATTAAAGTCTGAGCCTTTATAGTTAATAACTGTATACTAATTTTAGTTTTCAAATAATTTAAGAGTAACTTCTGATAATGTTAAATTCTATAGTATGTGTTGTTTATACTGGTTTATCAATAGTATGTTTATTTTCGGAGAAACAGATTTGTCCAGCTCCAAGTAGTTCATGACTTAGCCAAAAACAATGTGAATAAATTAAACATCAATTCTTGTACAACACTTAATATTAAACATTTTCTCATACATAATTTTAAAATAGGTCATATATGTCTTTCAGTGGTTTAAGAATCCTATTACAATACATTGTGCTTTCCAACTGCTTTTAAATACTCTAGGAAAGTTTCTTTTGGTCAACAAACAAGGTTATTGCATTTTTGATGGTTTATTTCTCTTCTGTTTATTCCTTTTTCTAATATACTTTCCCTTAGTTTCAGTATGGCATTATATCCAACCATAGCTATAAAACTATCATCTATATGAATAACTATAGCTCGAATGGGACTGATATGTTATTGCATATTTTAATGGTGATTCTTATATACTTATGATGTGTAAATCTCAATACTCACAACTATAATTTGACCCTAATTATTTAAAAGCATTAAGTCAAATAAAATCTTTAGAAAACATTCAGCTCAAGCTTTATAGTGTTTTAAAAAATCACTGACCTAAGTACAAGGAAAAAATCAGCATTGTTCTTTCAGTAAATATGGAACAACAGAATTATTAGGCTAAAACCAAGATGTTGGCAAAGCTTGCTTTCTAATATTCTAGAAGAGGTTATATTTGTTTAATATTTCTTTTTTTTCAGAGCCTGCCTACTTGGCATTACCGATTTTATTTTCCACCAACAAGAATGTAAGTGGCTTCCCTTCACCAACTATTCTTTACTTCTTTATATTTTTCATTTTAAAATTGTTTATTTCTTACAATTCATTCATATTGCATCCCCACTGCAGTCCCCTCCCTCTTCTTCTCCCAGTCTCACCCACCCTCCCTCTCCTCCCCCTATGATCTTTCCCTAGTCCATTGATGAGGGAGGACCTCCTCCCCTTCTATCTGACCCTACTTTATCAGGTCTCATCAGGGCTGGTTGCATTGTCTTCCTCCGTGGTCTGGCAAGGCTGCCTCCACCAGGAGGAGGTGATCAAAGAGCAGGCAACTGGGTTCATGTCAGAGACAGTCCCTGATGCCCTTACTAGGTAACCCACTAGGAAACTGAACAGCCAATGCTCTCCCTATCTCTCACTTCTTCCACAAGGATTTCTTTTGACCACACTGCTTATGTTTTATAAAGCATATATCTAGATAACAAATTTGTGGACAAGAGACTCCTGAATTAATCCTATCTTCAAACTTAATTTACTCCAAAATTCTAGACTTTCTTTTAGTAGTCTACAGCATTTTTTTGTAGGCTCTGCGCATGATTTGTAAAGCTAACAATGATCAAAAGATTCTCATTTCTTTCAACCAACTCACCCTTCTCTCTTCTGTCCTCTCTACACTATTCAGTTCTTCAACCTTCATTTTCTACTTTTCTGTCTTTGTGATTATTAGTATAACTAAGAAAAATCCAGACTAATCTTTCCATTTTATAACTTGCTAATCACCAATCCTCACTTCATTTCATTTACACTACTCATTATTTTTGAAAATATATGGAAATATTCACATTTCGAAGTACTAGCATTGTGCCACTGAGTGAGAACTCCTTATCATTCACACGTATCTCTTACAAAGTATGAACCTTATAATAATTGTATGCATTGTAATTTTCTGGACTAGTAGTAAAACAACATATTTACAAACTTTTCAAGTGATTATCTCTCTAAGAAATAAACCTTTCTATGTGTTTTTGATGTATGTTTATACTAAAGAACACATTTTGAGAAATGCTTAAATAGAATGTAAATGCTTTTATGACATTTATATGAACAATAAATAGCACAGAGTGTTTCTTCCATCTGCTCTCTAAGACTGTGGTTATTTATTTGTTTTATACCTTCTATGACCATTTGTCATTCATGTCAAATTATTTAATAAAAATAATTGTTTATATTTGTTGTTCCATATCATATACAATAAATTAAAATCTAAATACAATTTCTTTTTTAATTCTTATTTTTATAATAATTAGTTTATTTACTTTGTATCCCAGTTGTAGCTCTTTCCCTCATTCCCTCACAATCCGATTTCTTAATACACGCTGTTTTGAATTCTTTCTTTTTTTGAAATATTATTCCATTAGAATTTTAAAAGTCACTTTTCAAAGAATGTGTAGCAGGCCAGAAACTAGAGTTGTCAAACTCAGACAGATCTCTAGGCATTGTTCTATATGATTATACAAAAATGAGTCTGGTAAATTATATGAGGGATTCTTTTGTTCCATTGTCATTAATCTTTAGTCTGTTTGGTAAAACCTCTAAAGAAAATATTCTGTCAGTGTCTTTACTATCTAGTGGTTGCTTTGTCTTCTAAGCAAATTTTTTTCTCTGTAAAATTTTGAAGAAAAAGCACAGATATGAACAAACTAAAACCGTATTATAGATAATATTATGTATATTATATATAATCTATATATATATTTAAGTGAAACAGACAAGGGTGATTATTAACAGTTGAATCCAAGATTAAAGAAATATCATAGCACGTAGATAAAGTTGCCTGCTAAAATAATAATTTGCTTACTTTGTCTTAACTAAACTCTTGTTAACTATAAAATGTGAATATATTTCTTCTTATAAACAAAATGAGTTGGATTTACTTAATTTATGGAAGTATCGACATGAACATTTTCACAGAGTAGGAAAATTTCTAAAGTCACACATTTGGCATACATAACAGTTTTAAAATTTTCACAACTAAAGAAGATCATACTCACTAAATTTAAATAACTATTTAAAACAGAGTTTCTAGTTCTTTAAGTTTTTGTATATATTAAAGTTTATTCACTTAGCAACATATGAAATAAGCTATAAATATTTTTCAGACTTTTAGGTAATCTGCCTAGTATTATATATTATGAGCTACATAAAGCAAAAGTTTGAAAATAATCTAAGCTCTACTTCAATATTTCTTACAAATATTTTGAAGCCTATACAGATTTCTTCATAGAAAGAAAGTAAAATAAGAATTACCAAATCCTAGGCTTTCAAAAACAATCTTAACTAGCCACACAAAGACAGTAATGAAAATGAAGTTTAATACAAGAAACTGAAAACATTCTTTGATAAACTTTTTTTAGAGGTATGAGAGGAAAACAAAGAAATGGATTTGTATTAGGAGGAAGCAATGATTAAAATTATCTGCTAAGATTATTGGGCTATGTCAATGCTAGGCATTATTATTTTGCATGTGTTAGTTACCTTTGTCTAATATCTGGCAGGAAGCAAGAGAAAAAAGAAAAAAATTATTTTGGCTCATGTTTGGAGGGCACAATTCTCTGTGGTAGGAATAGCATGCTGACAGTTATCTTTCTAGCTAGAGAAGCTTCTCCTTCCTACATGGGTCATGGAGCAGAATACATACAGCATGTGTGTCTGGACCACAGAATGGAATGTTCATCCACCCATGGCCCATTTCCTCCAGTGATATTCCAGAGCCTAAAGGACGCACAACCTCCCCAAGCTGAGCCTGAAGCTGGGAACTAAGCATTGAAAGACATGAATCCATGGGCAAGATTTAACATTCAAACCGGAACACTGTTTTTACTGTAAGGGTATTTCTGGTTGGATTTAACATTTGAGTTTTTAAAAGAGAGTTCCTCCCACCTTGAGTGAGAACTGACTGAAAAGTAAATACTGATCAGGGAAATGTCCTGGAAGGGATACAGTAGTCTCCAACACTTGGACTATGACTAAGATGGGAACATGCCCTCAGCTCCTCTGATTCTCAGAACTTTACACTGAAACTCAAACAACGCCATCAACTCACCAAGTTCTACCAGTATTTCCAACTGTTAAATCGTGGGACTTTTCATCTGCCACAACCCATGAAAATATTTCTGTGACTGAATCTTGTTCCCAGGGATGAAAAATGGTGATTGCATATGGAATCACCAAGAAAAACAGAAGTGAATTCTACTGTTTTCTAAATATATTTTTTTAATTTAATTCGTTTTTTTGTAGTCTGTTTTTTTTAATTGTATTTTTTTCTTATCAGTTACATTTTATTAACTCTGTATCCCAGCTATATCCCCCTCCCTTTTTCCCTCCCATTCCCACCCTCACTCCCTCATCTCCACCCTGCCCCTTTCCAAGTCCAATGATAGGGGGGACCTCCTCCCCATTCATCTGATCCTGTTTTATCAGGTATCTTCAGGACAGGCTGCAAAGTCCTCCTCTGTGGCCTAAGAGGACTGTTCCTCCCTTGAGGGGTGGGGAGGTCAAAGAGCCAGCCATTAAGTTCCTGTTTTTATTTTCTGTTGTTACTGTACTTATTATATCTTTATTTTTATTTATTTATTTATTTATTTTTTTTTGTGCAGTGGGTTTTTATGGATTATATGGGTTTTTTTGTTTTTTTTTTGTTTTTTTGTTTTTGTTTTTTTTGTTTGTTTGTTTTTTTTAAGTGTAAAATTCAACATATGCCAAAGGAGAGAACAAGATTAAGGGAAGATGCTGAATTCTCATTCAGAAAAGAAAACAGGATAGCCACCAGAAGCTGTAGAAGAGAGGGAATAGGACTTAGCCTACCAAAGATTTCCTCTAAAAGACTCCAATCAGCGAGTGATCTGAGCAAATGCAGATCCAAACTTTGGTCAGAATACATGGAGACTGTATACCAAAGACAAAAGGGCCGAGAAAGAAATTAGGGAAACAACACCCTTCACAATAGCCACTAATAAGATAAAGTACTTTTTGGTGACAGTAACCAAGCAAGTGAAAGAACTGTTTGAGAAAAACTTCAAGTCTCTGAAGAAAGAAATTGAAGAAGATCTCAGAAGATGGAAAGATCTCCCGTGCTCATGGATTGGTAGGATTAACATAGTGAAAATGGCCATCCTGCCAAAAGCAATCTACAGATTCAATGCAATTCCCATCAAAATACCAACTCAATTCTTTACAGACCTTGAAAAAAAGATTCTCAGATTCACATGGAGAAACAAAAAACTCAGAATCTCCAAAACAATCCTGTACAACAACACTTCATCTGGAGGTATCTTCATCCCCGATCTCAAGTTGTACCACAGAGCAATAGTAATAAAATCTGCATGGTATTGGCATAAAAACAGAAAGGAAGATCAATAGAACCGCATAGAAGACACAGAAATAAACCCACACACCTATGAATACTCGATTTTTGACAAAGAAGCCAAAAACATTCAATGGAAAAAAAGACAGCATCTTCATCAATGGTGTTTGTACAACTGGATGTCTACATGCAGAAAAATGCAAATAGATCCACATTTATCACCGTGCACAAAACTAAAGTCCAAGTGGATCAAAGACCTCAACATAAAACCAGATACTCTAAATCTGTTAGAAGAAAAAGTGGGGAACAGCCTAGAACTCATTGGCACAGGGGACAACTTCCTGAACAGAACACCAACAGCACAGGCTCTAAGAGCAACAATCAATAAATGGGACCTCATGAAACTAAAAAGCTTCTGTAAAGCAAAGGAAAGGACACCGTCATCAAAACAAAACAACTTCCTACAGATTGGTAAAGAATCTTCACTAACCCTTTATCTGACAGAGGTCTCATATCCACTATGTACAAAGAACTAAAGAAGCTGAAAAGCAGCAAACCAAGTAATCCAAATAAAAATGGGAAACAGAGCTAAACAGAGAATTCTCAACAGAGGAATATTGAATGGCAGAGAAGCACTTAAAGAAATGCTCAACCTCATTAGCCATTAGGGAAATGCAAATCAAAACAACCCTGAGATTTCACCTTACACCCATCAGAATGGCCAAGATGAAAAACTCAAGTGACAACACATGCTGGAGAGGTTGTGGAGAAAGGGGAACCCTCCTCCACTGCTGGTGGAAATGTAAACTGGTACAACCACTCTAGAAATCTACCTGGTGCTTTCTCAGAAAATTAGGACTAGTGCTTCCTCAAGACCCAGCTATACCACTGCTAGGTATATACCCAAATTTTGCTCAAGTACGCAAAAGGGATACTTGCTCAACCATGTTTATAGCAGCTTTATTTGTAATAGCCAGAACCTGGAAAAAAAACCCAGATGTCCATCAATGGAGGAATGGGTACAGAAATTGTGGTATTTTTACACAATGGACTACTCAGCAATCAAAAAGGAGGAAATCATGAAATTTGCAGGCAAATGGTGGGATCTAGAAAAGATCATTCTGAGTGAACTATCCCAGAAGGAGAAAGACAAGCATGGTATATACTCACTTATATAGACCTATAAGATATAATAAACATAATGAAATCTATACACGTAAAAATGATAATCAAGAGAGCAGACATGGGGTAAGATGATCAATCCTCATTTAGAAAGACTGATGGGATGTGCTTTGAACGTATGTCAGGAGTCTACTGAGAGCATCTGAAAGACTCTAACTAGCAGTGTTTTCAAAGCAGATACAAAGACTCATAACCAAACTTTCGGCAAAGTACAGGGAATCATATGAAAGAAGGGGAGTTAGCATGATGGGGAAAGGATAGGAGCTCCACAAGGACCAAATATATCTGGGCACAGGGCCTTTTCTGAGACTGACATTCAACCAAGGACCATGTATGGATATAACCTAGAACCTTTGCTCAGATGTAGCCTGTGGTAGCTCAGTAACCAATTGGTTTCCCATAGTGAGGGAAACAAGGACTATTTCTAACAGGAACTCAATGACTGGCTCTTTGACCTCCCCACCCCCCAAGGGAGGAGCAGTCCTCTTAGGCCACAGAGGAGGGCTTTGCAGTCAGTCCTGAAGATACCTGATAAAACAGGATCAGATGAATGGGGAGGGGGTCCCCCCCATCAATGGACTTGGAAAGGGGCACAGTGGAGATGAGGGAGGGAGGGTGGGATTGGGAGAAAATGAGGGAGCAGGACACGGCTGGGATACAGAGTTCATAAAATGTAACTGATAAGAAAAAAAATAAAATAAAATAAAAGAATACATGGAGTCTTATGGAAGAAAGAGGATATAAAAGGATCCAGAGGGGATAGAAGCCACAGTAGGAGACCAATAACGCACAAAAAAAGCAGGGCCTAAGGGGCCTGCAGAGACTGAAGCATCAACCAAATACCATGAATAAAGAGGAGCTAACCCTCCCTGCTCAGATGTGGCCCAGAGAGTGCTCAGTCTTCATGTGGGTGCTCTAGTAAGAGGAGAAGAGACAGTCTTTGTCATGAATTTCATTTCCTGCTCCTTGGTCACTTCTCTCTGGTGGGGGGAGCCACCCTAGGCAGCCACAGTAGAAGAGGACACAGGAAGTCCTGATGGGTCCATTTAGGCTAGAGTCAGACAGTAGGGGAGGAGGACTCCTCCCATGAGTGGATTAGAGGAAAGGAATAAGGGAGGGAGTGTGGGCTGGAAGGAGATGAGGGAGGGTGATACATCTGGGATACATGGTGAGTTAATTTTAAATAATAATGAAAAGTGATGATGATCATGATCATGATGATGAAAAAAAGATTTGGGAAAGAATTTGTTGTCACCTAAATTAAATAACAAAGAAGTGCAAAACCCTTTATTTGTTGTGGTGTCTGTCTTTAGGTGCCCAGATGAAGAATCTAAATTATGGATTGTAGGTGGCTTCACTGACACTCTACTGATTGTATTTTTGATATTGTGTGTAAGACCATATTCTCAGCTAAATGCAGATGTTTACAAATGAATAGGAATATTGTGGTTAGAATAAATTTATATATAAAATTAATCCCTATGAGTAGCTACTTAATATACTCTGCATTTGATAAAAAGCAAAGACCAGACAGCAAGGTCTCTTAGACTCACAGAAGTTCTCAACACATGGATTGTGACCCCTTTGTCATTCAAACAACCCTCTCATGGGTGTTGCCTAACACCACTGGAAAACACCAATATTTACACTGCAACTCATAAAAAAGTAGCAAAATTACAGTTACATAGTAGTAACAAGAATAAAAGGACTGTGTTAAAGCATCTCAGCAGCAGGAAGGTTAAGGACCAAAGCAATGTAAAGAGCTGGGTTTTCAATCTTGATGATTAGAGTCTGGCACTCAAATTTTGTAAATGTGGAAGGAAAAAGCCAATTTTACTGTGGTGCTCAAGGACTTACAAAAACAAAATGCAAATATTAAGATTACTTTGCAAATGCCAAAATACAAATTTTAGATTCATTTTCTCATAATAAGGGAATATTACAAAGAGGGAGAGTGTACGGGGCCTGGATCGGGCTTTTGTAACCTCACATCAAACCCCCAGAAACATGCTTTCTCCAACAAGGACAACAAGTCCTAATCTTAATTCTATCAAGATTTAGAATTCACTCCCTGGTAATTAAACATTTAAATATATGAGACTATGAGGGTCATTCTTTATTAGTTTTTGACTGTTAATTTTTAAATGTTTTAAAATTTATTACAATATTTCCCAGCTGTAGCTCCCCCCCCTTCCCCCCCCCCCCCGAATCCCACCCTCCCTCAACTCCTCCATGCCCATTCTCCAGTCCACTGAGAGGGGAGGACCTCCTTCCTTTCTATCTGACCCTAGCTTATCAGTGATCATCAGGACTGTCTTTCATAGTCTTCCTCTGTGGCCTAGTAAGGATGCTCTCAGCCATATATCCAAAAGATGTTCAAGTACACAACAAGGACATTTGCTCAAAAATGTTTGTAGCAGCTTTATTCATAATATCCAGAACCTGGAAACAACCCAGATGTCCAAAAAGGAGCAGTGGATACAGAAATTGTGGTATTTTTACACAATGGAATACTACTCAGCAATTAAAAACAAGGAAATCATGAATTTTGCAGGCAAATGGTGTGATCTAGAAAAAGTCATCCTGAGTGAGGTATCTCAAAAGCAGAAAAAGACACATGGTATATACTCACTTATATAGACCTATAAGATAGGATAAACATACTAAAATATGTATATCTAAAGAAGATAAACAAGAAAGAGGTCCAGGGATAAGATGATCAATCCTCATCTAGAAAGACAAAGGGGATGGATATTGGAAATAGGAGAAAACAAGAAACAGGACAGTAGCCTACCACAGAAGGCACCTGAAAGACTCTGCCTCGCAGTGTATCAAAGCAGATGCTGAGACCCATAACCAAACCTTCAGCAGAGTGTAGGGACTCATATGAAGGAAGGAGGAATTAGTATATCCTAGTGAGGAGTGGGAGCCCTACAATGTCCAAATGTATCTGAGCACAGGGGTCTTATATGAGACTGTTTATCCAACCAAGGACTATGCATGGATGTAACCTATAATACCTGCTCAGACATAGTCCAAGATAGCTCAGTATCAAAGTGGGTTCCCTGGTAAGGAGGACAGGAATTGTTTCTGACATGAACTCATGAGCTCCCCCTCCTCCCTGAGGGAGGAGCAGCCTTGCTAAGCCACAGATAAGGACATTGCAACCATCCTGAAGATACCTGATAAGCCAGGGCCAGAGAGAAGTAGAGGAGGACACCCCCTCTCAGTGGACTCGGAAGGGGGCAGGGAGGAGATGAGGGAGGGAGGGGAGGATTGGGAGGGAAAGTGGGAGAGGGCTACAGCTGGGATACAAGTGAATGTATAAAATTATTTAAAAATAAAAAAAATATTTAAAAAAATTAAAAATAAAAGGATGCTCTCCCAGACCCCTCATGGTGAGGTGATCAAAGAGCCAGCCATTGAGAGTCATTCTTATTTAAACTACCATATTCCTGGCCTTAATAGGCTTGTAGCTGTATTATAGGCAGGGAGATGGGGGGGGGGGACACATTCAGTCCATATTCAGAAGCCCACATAATCTATTACCACTTCAACACTGTTTAAACAGGCCAAAGTTCAAAATCTTTGAGACTCATTGCAGTCTTTTAACTGTAACCACTGGTAAAATTAAAGTCAAAAAGCATATCACAGCCAGGTGGTGGTGGCACATTCCTTTAATCACCTGAGGGAGGCAGAGGCAGGTGGATCTTTGTGAATTATAGGGCAGCCTGTCGACAGAGAGATTTCCTGGGCAACCAAATAGCCAAGGCTACAGAGAAAAAAACATGTCTTAAAATAACAACAACTAAAAACTTAAAATAAAAATAAAAAGGTATGTCAACATACTTCCAATACACAATGGCACAGAATATATTTTATCATTTTAAAGGGAGGAAAAGCTTAATAGGAGGAAATACTTGATCAAAACAGGACCTTAAACCTAAAAATTTATGCAGCAAGGCATATTCCAAATTTTGCATTTCTATGCCTAATGCCAATGTACTCTTAAGATATCCAGACTCTACCCAGCATTGTATAAAAGCAGATGCCGAGACTCATAACCAAACTTTAGGCAGAGTGCAGGGAATCTTATCAAAGAAGGGGAAGGTAGTAAGGCCTGGAGATTAGAGGAGCTCCACAAGGAGAACAATAGAACCAAAATATCTGAGCACAGGGGACTTTTCTGAGACTGATACTCCAACCAAGGAACATTCATGGATATAACCTAGAACCCCTGCATAGATGTAGCCCATGGCAGCTCAGTATCCAAGTGGATTGCCTGGTAAGGGGAACAGGGACTCTCTCTGGCATGAGCTCAGTTGCTGGCTCTTTGACCACCCTCCTCACTCTGAAGGAGGGAGCATCCTTGTCAGGCCAAATAAGAGGACAATGCAGCCAGTCGTGATGAGACCAGATAAGCTGGGGTCAGATGGAAAAGTCAGTGGTCAGTGGTCGTGGAGAGGGCATGGGAGGAAAAGAGGGAGGGAAGATGGCACTGGGAAGGAATGAGGGAGGAGACTACAACTGGGATACAAAGTGAATAAACTATAATTAATATAAAAAATAAAAATTTATTTAAAAAAGATATCCAGCTCCTTACAGCCATACAGACTGCAATATACTTCTCCCAGGCTACTTCTGTACCCAGAATACAGCTTTTCCTGTCAGGTTTCCCAGGATTCTGGCATCTTCAAGCACTTTGCATCTCCAGTTTAATCTAGAAATCCTTTCACAGCCTCACACTCTGACCTCTCTGGGTCTCTATGCAGGGATGCACAGACAAATGCCTGGCATCAGCAGTATTTGTTTGCCATGGAGGAAGATTCCAGCAGCCCTCTCTCATATTCTTGATTCTAGAGCCAGAACCATGCAGCAAACATTTTACTGTTTGATGGGGCTTGAACTTGTCTCCTGTCATTCAAATATACTTGCAACATCTCTTTGTTTCTTTTTTTCTTTATTAATTACACTTTATTCACTTTATATTCCCCCTGTGGTCCCATTTCTCCTCCCATCCCAATCCCTCCCTTCCTCCACCCTCTGCATGCATGCCCCTCCCCAAGTCCACTGATAGGGGAGGTCTTCTTTTCCTTCCTTCTGATCCTACTCAATTAGGTCTCATCAGGAGTGGCTGCCTTGTCTTCTTCTGTGGCCTGGTAATGCTGCTTCCCCCTCAGGGGGAGGTAATTAAAGAACAGGCCAATCAGTTCATGTCAGAGACAGTCCCTGTTCCTATTACAATGGAACCCACTTGGATACTGAACTGCCATGGGCTACATCTGTGCAGGGGTCTTAGGTTATCTCCATGCATAGTCCTTGGTTGGAGTATCAGTCTCAGGAAAGAACCCTGTGCTCAAATTTTTTTGGTTCTGTTGCTCTCCTTGTGGAGTTCCTGTCCTCTCCAGATCTTACTATTTCCCACTTTTTCCCTAAGATTCCCTCCATTCTTCCAAAAGGTTGCACATAAGTCTCAGCATCTGCATTGATAGTCTGCAGGGCACAGCCTTTCAGAGGCCCTCTATGGGAGGCTCCTAACTTGTTTCCTGTTTTCTTCTTCTTCTGGTGTCCATCATCTTTGTCATTCGGGATGGGGATTGAGCATTTTAGCCAGAGTCCTCTCTCTTGATTAGTTTCTTTAGTTGTACATATTGTAGTAGGTTTATCCTATATTATATGTCTATATGAGTGAGTATATACTGTGTGCATATTTCTGCTTCTGGGATACCTCACTCAGGATGATCTTTTCCAGATCCCACCATTTACCAGGGCTGAGAAAGAAATTAGGGAAACAACACCCTTCACAATAGCCACAAAGGACATAAAGTACCTTGGTGTGAACCTAACCAAACAAGTCAAAGACTTGTATGAAAAAAATTTCAAGTCTCTGAAGAAAGAATTAGAAGAAGATATTAGAAGATGGAAAGATCTCCCATGCTCATGGTTTGACAGGATTAATGTAGTAAAAATGGCCAATTTACCAAAAGCAATCTACAGATTCAATGCAATTCCTATCAAATTACCAACACAATTCTTTACAGATCTTGAAAGAAAAATTCTCACCTTCATATGGAACAACAAGAACCCCAGAATTGTTAAAACAATTCTCTACAGTAAAAGATCTTCAGGAGGTATCTCCATCCCTGATCTCAAGCTGTACAATGGAGCAACAATGCTAAAAACTGCATGATACTGGCAAAGAAACCAACTGGAGGATCAATGGAATTGAATAGAAGACCCTGACATAAATCCACAGACTTATGGACACTTGATTTTTGACAAAGATGTCAAAAACATTCAATGGAAAAAAGACAGCATTTTCAACAAATGGTGCTGTTCTAACTGGATGTCTACATGTAGAAAAATGCAAATAGATCCATACTTATCACCCTGCATAAAACTAAAGTCCAAGTGGATCTCTTTGTTTTTGATGGTTTCCTTCACTAAAGTTTTTCTTTAATTCTTTTCCACAGGTTGGAAGCTTAGCTGGGTGAATATTGTGTGGAGATCACCACTCCCTCTTTTAATTAGCATCAGGCTTTCAAGTTTTTCTTTTTCTTTTTCTTTTTCCCTTTCTTTCTTTCTTTCTTTCTTTCTTTCTTTCTTTCTTTCTTTCTT
>NW_026591086.1:45246008-45271378 GCF_907164565.1 Psammomys obesus
CTTTCTTTCTTTCTTTCTTTCTTTCTTTCTTTCTTTCTTTCTTTCTTTCTTCTTTTTATCTACCTGAGCTGTGGACTTAGCTTCATTACATTTCCTGGTGATTTTTTTTTTTCTTCTCAAAGTGTACATTTTGTAATTCCTCTTGCTCTACTTGCTACTTTTGCTAGCATGTCTGCATAAAAGTAACCATTAGTAAGCATGTAGCACAGTCAATACTGGATTTTCTTGCAATCTCCTCTGTCAACACCATTAATCAAACACTTCTTAAAAAATTTAACCTCAGGCAGATTTTAGGACAATGGCAACAGCCAGACACATTCTTTGGCAAGATACCACAAGAATGGATTCTAGGCCACAAACTAATACTCTTTCCCTCTGAAACTTCTTAAGATGGCCCTGAAGAGTTCAAATTCACCTTTGAATTGTCTTTCATGCTCCTGTATGCATGGTTCATTAAGTCCCACTTAAACCATACAGCTACTTTTCTAGTTCAAATTCCCAGAGTCTTCCATATTCTTCCAACAAAAGGCATGGTCAGGCATGTAACAGCAATATCCTATTCCTTGGTAACAAGTTCTGTCTTAGTTGCTATTCTATTGCTGTGAAGAGACACTATGACTAAACCAACTCTTGAGAAAGAAAGCATTTAATTGAAGGAATTCTTCTAGTTTCAGAGGTTGAGTCCATTATAATCATGGCAGAATATGGTGCCATTCAAGCAGGTACTTCAGCAATAGCTCTGCTATGTACTGATCCCTAGGCAGAACGAGAATGCAATGCTGGGCCTGGCTTGGGCTTTTGTAGCCTCAAAACACATCCTCAGTGACAGTCATCCACCTGTAAGGCCACATCTCCTAATCCTTCTAACCCAATCAAAGAGTTCCACTTCCCGGTGACTAAGCATTTAAATATATGAGTCTATGTGGTCCATTTTTATTCAAACCACATTATATACTATATCTCATAAAATTACAAATGTTGTATTCAAATTAAGAATAAATAAATAAATATCTACCATAATCAAATTAATACTTGTAAAAATAGATGGCAATATTTTTGTATATTTTACTTATGATTATTAAAATACTAAATACTGAATATTATGCAAAAAATGTTTTCATCTCCACACCAATAAAATATTACAATGATATATATGTATATATATAGATATATATACATAAATAATATAATTATTTCATGAAACCAATGTATCTTTGAAACAGAGAAATAACAATAAGATGACAAAATAGATGTGGTTATTTAATAAAAAATCAGATATAAGAATATATTATAAGAAATGTTAATTAAACTAGCATTTCTATATTTGACAAAGTTATTTAATATGTTACTAAATAATAAGTAATTCACTTTTTGGAATAATTTTAGGAAATTTTGATATTTGTCACTTTTATTTTTCATATCAACCTTATTCCATAAAGAATAAATAGAAAACAGAATAAGCACACATTATCACAACATAAAATGTCCCATTTTCCAGAGAATGCCTTTAAGCTTCCCATTGCTTTTTCATTGTTGCTGTTCTATTATTTTGTTACAGAATGACAACACAGGAAACTGAAATCAAAGAAAAATTGGTAGATAATGAATATGTTGTTTTGTAAAATACAGATGTCATTCAATTGTAATAAAATGGTTTAACTGACTGGTCCCTGTATGAACATTTGCAGTGTGTTCGATCAGAAATAAATAACACTAAAATTGCTTGTATAGATGAGCATATTTTTTTTTAAAGAAATGCACTCCCAGAAGCACTTTTCTAAATAGCACGCACATGCCTACTTACATAGATTCCGCTCTTGTGGGGGTGGAACAGTCATCATCACATGCTCATTATAGGTTCTACCTAATTTAAATTTTATAGTGATAGTTAATTTCTTTTCTGCTACAAATCTTCTTTGTTGTCTCAATTCATTTAAGGGTCTGTGATTTAGAATTTTCTGTACAAGTGTTGTTAACTGAAAACAGATAAAAATCAGATTTTTATTCATTTATGCATTGATTAATTCCGACTTGATTGAAAATGACTTATGCAAATGTATCTGTTATAAATAAATAAAAATAAAATTTAGTAGATCAGTAAATGATAGTGAGAATGTAAAATTAGCTAAAATTTAAATGTAAATTAGCTCTCAAAATGTACTCAATGTTTTATTTTACTTTATTTTATTTTTCGGAGCATCAAGTCATTTTCTTCATGTGTAGTATTCTAGAAGCACTGTCTAGACTCTCGACTCTCAGAAGGGTTTTAATTCTCAGGTTGAGTTTCAGTGGTCTAGAGAAACTTGGCTACCAAAAAGGTGAACATGTAGCAGATATTTTCTATATATAATTACCATCCAGTAATTATTTTAGTGTTTCTATGTTGAATAGCAAAGATAATAACGTTGATGAGAAAAAACAATTATGCGTTTTAAAATGTCTTAAGATTGAATGAACCTTAAGAGAGATGAGGTGCATGCCGCTCAGGCAAAGGCATAATTCTATCAGCCTCTCACATGGAGCATAGGTTCATGTAGCCTTATTCTCATGGGACACAAAATCATTATGTCCTTCTACTCTCTCTCCCTCAGTCCTTTCCTTCCTATCTCTCCCCACTCTTTACCCTTCTCTCTCACATCTATCTTTCTATCATCTATATGTCTCACTTACTTGGACGTGAATAGAAAATGAGAGAAATATTTATTTATTATTTTTTTTATTTTTATTTTTAGTTACATTTTGTTAACTCTGTGTCCCAGCTGTATCCCGCTCTCTCATTCCTTCCCCCTCCCCAACTCCCTCCCTGGTCTCCTCCCTGCCCTTTTCCAAGTCCACTGATAGGGGAGGACCTCCTCCCCTTTCATTTGACCCTGTTTTATCAGGTATCTTCAAGGCTGGTTGCAAAGTCCTCCTCTGTGGCCTAACAGGACTGCTCCTCCCCTGGGGGGGGGGGGGGAAGGTCAAAGAGCCTACCCTTGAGATCCTGTTAGAAATAGTCCTTGTTCCCCTTACTTTGGAAAACTACTTGGTTACTTAGCTACCACGGGCCACACCCGAGCAGAAGTTCTAGGTTATATCTATAGATGGTCTTTGGTTGAGTGTCAGTCTCAGAAAAGACCCTGTGCCCGGATATATTTGGTCCTTGTAGAGCTCCTATCCTTTCCATATCATACTAACTCCCCTTCTTTCATATGATTCCCTGCACTCTGCTGAGGGTTTGGTTATGAGTCTTAGTGTCTGCTTTGAAACACTGCTAGGTAGAGTCTTTCAGATGCCTTCTGTGGTAGACTCCTGTCATACATTCAATGCACATACCATTTGTCTTTCTAAATGAGGATTGATCATCTTCACCCATGTGCACTTACTTGATTATCTTCTTTAGGTGTGTTGATTTCATTATGTTTATCATATCTTGTAAAAAAATGAGAGAAATATTTAAAAATAAGCAATTGATTGAAATAAACTTTCACATTGCTAGAATTCCCTCATTATATAGTTAATCTCTTTTTAGGACATGATAAACAATACCTTTTCAACAATAATTAAATACTATAACTTATAAAAATATAAAGGTGATACAAGTTTAATATATTCTTGGTCCATTATTGATAGTTGTAATTAATCTAAACATTTCTTTTATTGCTTATAATTCACCCTGCCAGGCCACAGAGAAAGACAATGCATCCAGTCCTGATGAGACCTGATAAGGTAGGGTCAGATGGAAGTGAAGGTAGTCCTCCAATCAATGGACTTGGATAGGGGCATGGGAGAGAGGGAGGGAGGATGGGATTGGGAGGGGACGAGGGAGAGAGCTACAGCTGGAAGACAAAGTGAATAAATTGTAATTAATTAAAAAATAATAATAATAAATAAATAATTTGCCAAAAAACATACATCCTTCTTAAGCTCAATGACAAAGTGTTGAGCAATCCTGTGTACAATTTTAAAATATTTGTTTGTTAATCATGATCTATGGGGTGTTACCCATAGATAGATGTGAAAAAAATATGCATAGAGATAGAACAATCCCAGAAAGGACTCTGGTGGAGTTGAATGCTGAAGTAGGAATCTTCACCTAAGATTCATGGGGAAATGGAAACTGACATGGGTCCTCTCTTTCAGTGACTGATTACATAGCGTCATGCATAGCATACACATATATGTGTGACGTATGGTGGACGTATGCCAGTTTCTGATGTTATTTTCTCAATTAAAACAGTTATTTTTTTTCAAATGTACATTAGGGGACCTATATTTTTTCAACTAAGCACTTATACAAAAGCATATTTGTTTGACTTTTACATTATCAGTATAAATCAGTTATCTGAAAAGTTCACTGGAACTATAAATTTTCTTCAGTCTTTTATGCCAGTCCAAAGGTGATAAAACAAGCTTCATTTATATTTTTATTTTTAATTTAATTATTTTTCTATAACATGATTTGATCATATTTTCTCTCCTTCACCGTGCTACACACTTTTGGTTTAGAAGACTGAATTTTTATCACTGCAGATGGCCATAAAAGTATAAATAATTCAGTGTTCTTGATGGGAAGATAAAGTACAATACGGGTTGCAAATTCTATATGAAAAAGCTTTAAAATTATCTGTAATGTTATTAAATATTAATGAAATAAAAATTAACTTGTACCTTGAGTTTGTCTTGTGGAGAAATAACTTTCGATACATATGTACATGTGTAACCTTTGCATTGAGCCTACATATAGTGAGTGGATCACAAGGTCATCTCCATCAGTTGTTCAGCTCCTGCAGGATAAAGAAATACCCTGCTGTGAATCAAATGCACAACAGGTTAGCTTTCCTTGGTCAAGCCACACATTGTCCTCTGCCAGGGAGGAGAGATGATTTTCCTGCAACAAAAATGTCTTATGCATAGTGAAATAATTTGCTCTAATATCAAGAAAAAGACCTTTGCAACGTGGCCACTCTAAAGCTAATGCTTTTTTTTTTTCTAATGTGCAGAAGCCTTGGCTTGTCTCATATGCCTGGCCAGATATACACATTGCTCTCTCCATACCCAATATAAGACTTTTGAATCATTTACCATTGATGAAAACCATTTAAGTGTCACTCTAGGTAAGAAATACATTATATGTATATATATATTATATCTCTGCAGTTATTATGTTTACAATACACACAAACACACTCACACATACACACACACCCCAAAAATAATAAAAATTCCCTGGAGTCCATTTTGTGTTGACCAATTACTCCTTGGCATGGAACCTGCCCTGAAGTGTGTTTCACCACTCCATTGAGGGCAAGTGAAATTCCTTTTTCCTGAAGGTATCGATTGGAAATAGTTTCTTGGTTATGGGCAAAATTTGTGTTTAATCACTATTCTCCAAGCTTATATTTTATCACATTTGAATTAGTGCAGATCTTGTGTGCACTGTCAGAATCTCAGTGAGTTTATATGAGAATCATCTTTGTCAAGTCTGGAAGACACCATTTTCCTGAAATCACTTACCACAGACTTCATCTTAATTTCTCTGGAATCTCATATGTAAAGGATGCCCTTTATACTACAGAGCAATAGTAATTAAAACTGCATGGTATTGGCATAGAAACAGACAGGTTGTTCAATGGAACCAACCTGAAGACACAGAAAGAAATGCACACACCTACAGTCAACTGAATTTTTGACAAAGCCAAAACTGTACAAAGGAAAAAAAAATAAAGCATCTTTAACAAATGATGCTGGTCTCACTGATATCTCCATGAAGAAACTACAAATAGATTCATACTTATCAGACTGCACTAAGCTAAAGTCCAAGTATATCAAAGACCTTGACATAAAACCAGACAATCTAAACCTATTAGAAGACCAAGTTGGGAAAAGTTCGAACATCATTGGCATAGTAGAGAACTTCCTGAACAGAAAACCAACAGCAAAGGCTCTGAGATCAACAATTAATAAATGTGATCTCATGAAACGGAGAAGTTTCTGTATGTCAAAGGACAGTGTCAGTAGAACAAAATGGCAGCCAACAGATTGGAGAAATATCTTCACCAGCCCTACATTAGACAGAGGACGTATATATATAATATACAAATACCTTAATAAATAAAACACCAAGAAATCAAATAAACAAATTAAAAAATGAGGTACAGCGCTAAGCTGAGAATTCACAACAGAAGAATATACAATGGCTGAGAAGCAGTTAAAGAAATGCTCAATGACCTTAGTCATCAGAGAAATGCAAACCAAAATGGCTCTAAGATTCCATCTTGTAGCAGTCAGGATTGCTAAAATAAAAATTTCAAGTGACAACACATGTTGGAGAGGTTGTGAAGAAAAGGGAACCCTCCTCAATTGCTGATGGGAATGTATCTTTAACAGTATATCTAGAAATCAATCTGGTGCTTTCTCAGAAAATTGGGAATAGTTCTAAACCAAGACCGAGCCTTACCACTCCTGAACATACCCAAAAGATGCTCCACCATACAACAAGGACATTTGTTCATAGTGGCTTTATTCATAACAACCTGAAACTGGAAACAATCTAGATGTCAGTCAATGGAAGAGTGGATACAGAATTTGTGGTACATTTACACAGTGCAACTATTGATCTAAGATACGATTCTTCCCTTATTTTTTTCTCTTTTTTTTAATCTTTTATTATTATTTTTTTATTAATTACACTTTATTCATTTTGTATCCCCCCATAAGCCCCTCCCTCCTCCCCTCCCAATCCCACCCTCTCTCCCCTTTCTGCATGCATGCCACTCCCCAAGTCCACTGATAGGGGAGGTTCTCCTCTTCTTTCTGATCTTAGTCTATCAGTTCTCATCAAAAGTGGCTGCATTGTCCTCTACTGTGGCCTGGTAAGGCTGCTCCCCCCTCAGGGGGAAGTGATCAACGAGCAGGCCAATCAGATTATGTCAGAGGCAGTCCCTCTTCCCATTACTATGGAACCCACTTGGACACTGAACTTTGGATTGTTTCTATAACTGAATTTATGAGAAAAAAATATGTATGTTAAAGACACAGAATTGACTCAAGATATAAAAATATTATTAGAGTTCTGTTCCATCTTTATGCCTGTGCATTTTATAGGCAGGACAAATTTTGAGTCAAAGATTTTGTGGGTTGGTTGGTGACCTCATCTCTACATTTGAAATCTTGTTTGGTTACTGGGCGGGCCATTTTAGCTTCCATATCCCCTGCTGCTAGAAATCTTAGCTAGGGTCACCAATGCAGGTTCCTAGGAGTTTCCTTTGAGTTCCATTAGACAGTGAGAGCTAACCCCTAATACTATTAATCATATTCCACTGTAGTTGCAGACAGGAGCCTAGCAAAACTATCATCTGTGAGGCTTCACACAGCAAAAGCTGGAAGCAGATTTAGAGATCCACAGCCAAACATAAGCAGGATCTCAGGGAATCTTATGGAAGAGGGAGACAAAGATTGAAGGGGCCAGAGAGGTCGAAGACACCACAAGAAAATATGTAGAATCAAATAACCTTGACCCATTGGACCTCACATAAACTGAATCACCAACCATAAAGCATGCATGGGATAGCCCTAGGATCCTACATATAGGTAACAGATGTTCAGCTTGGTCTTTATGTTGATCCTCTAACAATTGTAGCAGGTATTGTCTCTGATTTTGTTGCCTGTCATTGGATCCCATTTCCTTAACTGGGTTGCCTTGTTTAGCCTCAGTAGGAAGCTTAGTCCTACTGCATGTAGATATGTCATGGTGAGTTGATATACATGACAGGCTTCCTCTTTCTGAATAGAAAGGGTGGGGGAAATAATGTGAGGGGAGGAGAGAAGGAAGGACTTAGAAGAGAGGAGGGAGGGGAAGCTGAAATTGGGATGTAAAGTAAGTTAATTAATGAAAAGATAACAAATAAAATGTCTTACATAGCAAAATATTATTAGATTCATACTTATTGTGATATTAAAATGTGTCCTGTAGATGTGACTAGTGTTAATTCAGTTATGAAAACTGCATTTTAATTGGTTGTGGTTTTTCTATAGTAATCTCCATCTAGAGTCACAGCCAAACTTTGGGCAGGGGGCAGGGAGTCTTAGTTAGAGCTGGGGTATAGAAGGACCAGGAGTCCAAGAGAGCCAATGAATCAGTGCCCAGGAGGCCCAGGAGAGTGATGCACCAGCCATAGACCATGCTTGGAGAGAACCTAGAACTCCTGCACAGATGTAGCTCATGGGCAGCTTAGTCTTCATTTGGGGTTCCCTAGTAAGAGGAGCAGGGACTGTCTCTGACATGGACTCAGTGGCTGGATCTTGGATCACCTCTCACTGGGGGAAGACTGCAGCCTTGCCAGACAACATGGGAAGATGCAGCCAGTCCTGATGAGACTTGATAAGCTGGGATCAGTTGGTAGGGGAGGAGGACCTCCCCCTTTCTGAGAAATAAGGGAAGGGGATGGGAGGAAGAGGGAGAAAGGATGGGACCGGGGATGACAAGGTAAGGGGCTTCAATCTGGATGTACAATAATTATTATTATACAATGTATTCACTTTGTGTCCCTGTTGTAGCCCCCTCTCATCTCCTCACAGTCCCACCCTCCCTCCCCCTTACTGCCCAGGCCCTCTCCCTTAGTCCACTGATAGGGAAAGCCTCCTCCCCTATTGTCTGACCCTACCCTATCAGGTCCCATGAGAACTGCCTGGATCCTCTTCATCTGTGGCCTGGCTAGGTAACCCCATCAACGAGAAGTGATCAAGGAACAGGCAACCAAGTTCATGTCAGAAACTGTCTCTTTTCCCCTTACTAGGGAAACCATATGGAGACTGAGCTGTCTATGGTCTACAATTGAGCAGGGCCTCTAGGACCTCTCTGTGCATGGTCTTTGGTTGATTCATCAGACTCTGTAGTCAAAATATAAATAAAATAATGACAAAAATAGTCTTCAATTAAATGTTTAAAATCAGTTTTCAATAAAAAATTTCAATGCAATGTTCATATAATTATATATTTTTTTCACCGAGGAAGCTTCATTGTCTTACAATTGAAGTTATTTCTCAAACTGAGATATATAATTCAGTTACACATAAAGTGTATTTACAGTTAAAAGATTAACTGATAAATGGAAAGTCCATTTCCATAAATAATGTTTTGGTTGTTTAATGTGAAGGCTAAAACTCTGCATTTTGAACATGGAATTTAGTGTTTATGAGAATTTTCCATTTCATTTCAATAACAAAAATAAACTAGGAGACAGATATAGAATGCTGTCCATCTGAGTGTTGAGACTATTAAATAAACAGTGATTAAAGATGAAATTATCTGTGTCTGCATATTAACTATTAATTGAATGCACCATTGAGGCAAAGCTTTTGATATTCATGGGTTGTTCAATATTTATGAGAAAAATTTAAATTGATAAATATGTATTGAGGACTTGTGTTGTTTGCATTAAGAATTATTATAAACATTGTTAGACAGAACAAAAACAAAAAAAACAAAGAGAAAAAGCTAAATATAATAATTAATAGTGCCCCTGAGTACTAACTTATATACCAAAACTTTTTCTTAGTGTTCAATTTATTAATTTTTTAATCCTTTATTATGACTATGAGAAAACACTTAGATTTGATTTTCATTTTAAAATAAGTTATTATTCAAAAATATTTCTGTCACTTTCCCCATATGTCATTTATTTCATTTTTGCATGTTTGCCAACTTTCTATCATATAAAATGCTATTCTATTTTAATAATGCATCATATTATTAATATATAACTAATAAAATGATCTTATTTTTTATTTCTCAGTATTAAATAGTTTGAAAAGTTTGAAAACACCTGCATATATGAAGAGAATTAATTTTTAGGTAACACCCAAAGGACTCATTTTGGCAAGTCATTGCCAAAAGTGGATTCCACAGGATATATGTCTATAGCCACATCCTCTATGTCTAATCCTTACAAAGAATATATGTAAGAATATAGGTAAAAGTCACTCTTATTCAAAAGAAGAAACAATAGAAAATATGATATATGCTTCTGCAAATGTCAGGTTAAATTTACTATGTATGCATATGTTCATGTATTTTCATAGATTTTTACCTAGCAAAAAAGAATATCCGGCTCTTTTGTGTGAAAATGAATAAATTTGGTTTAAAATGCATGCATAAAATGATACTACATATTGAACTTTAAAAGTCATTTCACTTGTTTTGTGTTGAAGAACTAATACCAGAAACAATTTAGGTGGATATAAAATGTTGGACAATTATTCTTTAATTGAAAAGCTGATCTCTTTTCTTATTTGATCAACCACATAGAAATTGAAGATCATTCTGAGTGAGGTATCCCAGAAGGAGAAAGACACACATAGAATATACTCACTTATAAATGAGTACTAGACCTATAAGACAGAATAAACATAGAAAGAGGACCCTGGGTAAGATAATCAACCCTCACTTAGAAAGACAAATGGAATGGACATTTGTTGTAGGATAAAACAAGTAACAACCCACTTAGACACTAAACTGCCATGGACTACATCTGTGCAGGGGTTCTAGGTTATCTCCATGCCTGGTACTTGGTTGGAGTATGAGTCTCTGGGAAGTTCCCTGTGTTCAAATTTCTGGTTCTGTTGCTCTCTTTGTGGGGTGGGGGGGTGTATGCATATATTAAATGCTAATACAATACTTTATATTTATTATAATACACATTTAATTTATTAAAGCAATAATTTATAGTGAAATAAATTAAATATTGTTTAGAGCATCGAAAATTATTTGGTTTTCTAAAGTTTTTGTGATCATATGAACATGATTATTCCATGACAGCTTACCTCTTATGGAGATTTTCTCTAACTACCATTTATTTGTCTTCAAACACATAATGCAACTTACATGTATTCACATTAAGTTGGATTCAGTTAGAGTTAGATAGAAGAAAGGTATAGCATTAATTTTCATAAATGTATATTCAATGTATTGTATATGATTCTGTATGCAAGGTAAGAGCAGTTATTTTTCTGGTAAATCAGTAGTACAAAATTATTTCCTTATTGAACTTAGACTTTTATTCTTTTTAGTGTGACTAAGTGAGAAAAGAATATCATTATGGTGAAGGACAAAAACAAAATGTAAATTCTTTAAAACTGCAAAAGACACCAGTTGCTTAACAATAAATTTTCACAATCAATAAGAAAAAAACAAAACAAACAAACAAACAAAAACCAAACAGAACACTTACTTCTGAAACCACTATTTTCAAGATTTCTAAAATTTGCTCATTCATTATTAAGGATTACATAAGAATAGCATTATAAAATAAGAGGTCTGCATTATTTGTGACACACTATGTTATTCATTTAAACAGATATATAGAATTTGTTGAACTAAACCATGATGGCACATGATTTTGATTTCATCACTCTGGAGGCAGAGGCAGAGGCGGGTTGATCTCTGAGTTTGAGGCTTGCCTGGCATACAGAGGAAGTTCTAGGACATCCGAAGCTACACAGAGAAACCTGGTCCAAAATTAAAAAAAAAAAAAAAGAATTTAATGAAATCTGGAATAAAATCATTATCATTTACTATTGTTACAATATATATGAAGAGCGAGGTACTATCTTTTAGGATTTTATTAACATTTTTTTATTTATTTATTTTTCTGGTGTTTAGAGCTTTATTCCTATCACACATGAGCAAAATACAACCAACCTTTTCTATATGGGCCGAAGGTGCTTTCTATGTTTTGTTTGTTTGTTTCTTTGTTCTAGTTTGTTTTAACATATTTGGTCTTCATTTTTATTGATATTTTATTACAATTTATTCAGTTTGTATCCTGGTTGTGGTCCCTCCTTAGTCTCCTCCCAATCCTACCCTTCCTCCCTCTTCTCCCCCCTATGTCCCTCCCATGGTCCACTGATAGAGCCTCCTCTCCTTCCATCTGACCCTAGCCTATCAGGTCTCATCCGGACTGGCTACATTGTCTTGGTCTCTAGGCTGGCAAGGCTGCACCCCCCAGGTGGAGGTGATCAAAGAGCCAGCCAGTGAATTCATGTCAGAGATAGCACCTTCTATCCTTACTATGGAACCCACTCGGAGACTGAGTTTATGGGCTGCATCTGAGCAGGGGTTTTAGGTCCTCTTCATGGATGGTCCCTGGTTGTGGTATCAGTCTCTGTAGGACCCCAAATAACATGTGTCTTTTTAATTTTAATCTTTTAATAATTTATTCATTCTATATCTTGATTGTAGCCTCCTCTCTCAAGTCCTCACAATCTCACTCTCCCTCCCTCTTTCCCATTATCCCCTTCCCTAAGTGCACTGAAAGAGGGAGTCCTCCTCCCCCGCCATTTGCCCATAGCTTATCAGGCCTCATCAGGACAGTCTGGATCCTCTTTCTCTATTGCCCAGTAAGGTCACCTCACCAGAGGGAGGTGATCAAAGAGCAGGCAACTTGTTCAAGCAAGAGGCTGTCCTTCTCCCCTAAATAGGGGACTCCCATGGAGACTGAGCAGCCCATAAGCTACATCTTAGCAGGTGTTTGAGGTCTTCCTTCATGCATGGTTTCTACATGGATCTTATATTGTGAAGAAATAAAGCTGGTAATGACCTGGAAGCCTATCCTCTATTTGCTTCTCCCATGCCCACATTTCTGGAAGTTCTTAGTAATGAAGAGTAATCATCAATTTTATATATGATGTGTGAAAAAATTTTCAACATTTATTTTATTGAAAATATAAGGGCTGACCTAGAACATTCCATGTAATTAATTTTCTGTATATATTTGTAATTCAGATATTTTGAGGTATTTAAGTATCTGTGATTTCTTCGTTTTTGATTGCTGAGTAGTATTCCATTGTGTACAAATATCACATTTTCTGTATCCATTCCTTTGTTGGGTTATTTCCACCTTCTGGCTATTACAAATAAAGCTGCTACAAACATTGTTGAGCAAATGTCCCTGTTGTTGTGTACTTGAGCAAATTTTGGGTATATGCCTAGAAGTGGTATAGCTGGCTCTTGAGGAACCACTATTCCTAATTGTCTGAGAAAGGGCCAGATTGATTTCCAGAGTGGTTTTACAAGTTTATATTCCCACCAGCAATCGAGTAAGGTTTCTCTTTCTCCACAACCTCTCCAGCATGTGTTGTCATTTGAGTTTTTGATTTTAGCCATTCTGATGGGTGTAAGATGAAATCTCAGACTCGTTTTTATTTACATCTCTCTGATGGCTAAGGATGTTGAACATCTCTTTAAGTATTTCTATGCTATTCTATATTCCTCTACAGAGAATTCTTTGTTTAGCTCCGTACTCCATTTTTTAATTGGATTACTTGATTAATTGCTTTTTAACTTCTTTAGTTCTTTATATGTTCTGGATATCAGCCCTTTGTCAGATATAGGGTTGGTGAAGATCCTTTCCCAGTCTATAGGCTGTCATTTTGTTCTGACGACAGTGTCTTTTGCTTTACAGAGCTTTTTAGTTTCATGCAGGCAAATGTTGAGATCTAGAAAAGCTCATTCTGAGTGAGGTATTCCAGAAGAAGAAAGACACACATGGTATATATTCACTTATATAGACCTATAAGATATGATAAACATAATGAAATCTATACACCTAAAGAAAATAAACAAGAAAGAAGACCCTGGGTGAGATGATCAATCCTTACTTAGAAATACAAATGGGATCTGATTGGATGTAGGAGAAAACAAGTAACAGGACAGGAGCCTACCACAGAGGACCTCTGAACGACTCTACCTAGCAGTTTATCAAAGCAGATACTAAGATTCATAACCAAACCTTCGACAGAGTGCAGGGAATCATATGAAAGAAGATGGAGTTAGTATGACATGGAGAGGATAGGAGCTCCACAAGGACCAAATATATCTAGGCACAAGGGTCTTTTCTGAGACTGATACTCCACCAAGGAGCAGGTATGGATATAACCTAGAATCTCTGCTTGGATGTAGCCCATGGTAACTCAGTAACCAATTGGTTTTCCCTAGCAAGGGGAACAGGGACTATTTCTGACAGGAACTAGCAGGCTCTTTGACCTCCCCATCCCCCAAGGGAGAAGCAATCTTGTTAGGCCACAGAGGAGGACTTTGCAGCCAGTCCTGAAGATACCTGATAAAACAGGGTCAGATGAAAGGGGAGGAGGCCCTCGCCAATCAGTGGACATGGAAAGGGGCAGGGAGGAGATGAGGGAGGGAGAGTGGGATTGGAAGGGAATGAGGGAGCAGGATACAGCTGGGATACAGAGTTAATAAAAAGGAACTAATAATAACAATAAAGTATCTATTTACTCTGTTCTTTTTTTCTCATTTATTTATTTTATTCACTTTATATCCTTGTAGCCCTTTCCCTCCTCTCCTTCCAGTTCCACCCTCTCTCCCAGCTCAGAAAAGGGGTGCTCCCTTTCCCATCCACCCAATCTCAACAAGTTGTATCAGGACTGAATGAATCTTCCTCTCCTGTGGCCTGGCAGTGCAGTGCTTCCAGGGGAAAGTGATCTGAAAGCTAGCAAGTGAGTCTATGTTAGATGCAGTACCTACTTCCCTTATTAGAGTACTGATTTGAAGCCTGTGCTGCCCATCTGTTAGACAGAGGACTCCTACAAACATGTGTGAACTTTTTTTTTAGCTACAATAACTTTTTAAGCTACATTTTATCCTAGCAAGATAAAATGACTAGTGCAATAATAGTACCACTGGTACAGATGTAGAAGTTACCACCACTTTCTGATTACATAAAAGACTAGATTCACATGAGCTAATTTCTGTCTAACAGAGTTAATATGGCTAAATGGGTCATAATCCCTAAGGGATTACTTGATCCTCACCAAAAAAAGCTTCTCTTTGCAATAGGTGGCCATTAACACAGAAATACAGAACAGCTAACTATGTCGTGAATATATTGTGGAATAATCAGCCATAAACTGGATATCTGTATGACACCCTTCTTTTTCCATGTCTCAGAAGTTATTGAGGAATAGATGCAGATTGATATTAAGAGCCTGTGTTTTCTGAACATATCAGGGTCTTTGAATTTGCCAGGCTTTTGAAAGCATTAACAAGATTAAGACAAAACAAACAAACAAAATAAAACTCATCTTTGTACTATTTGGAGGTCAAGAAATCCTACCTCTAGTTCAGGAACCATGAGCAACTGATGAATTCTTAGAGAGGGAGAACACATTTTCTATACGGATGTGTGCCTGAGAATTTATCCATGGTTCTCAAAATGACCCTACACGCATGAACATACTAGCAGGATTACGTAGATTCAGTAAGTTCATGAAAGTAATACATGAAGTTGGAAGAGAGGTTGATGTGGACATAGATAATAGGTTGATCTGATAGAAACACACATGTGTGGATAAAATTCTCAAACCATAATAGAGCTAACCCCACCCTAAATAAAATCCTCAAAAATAGATGATGCTATTATCCATAGTTACAGCACATGATGATTAGGAGAGAAAAACGGTGGTCTGATTAGAATGCCTAGAGTATAAAATCGTAGATCACATTAGTTTAAAGATGAAAAAGTAAATTCTGTATTACTTTTATTTCTTAATTCATTAATAGTAAAATAATTGTAAACCACAGGATTATTCGAAGTCTTGTTTGTATTAAAGAGCATTTCTCAAGAACCTTTGTGTCCATGCAGGTTTAATTTAGTGGTGTGTTAAAGCACTGCCTGTGCCCTCCAAAGTCTGATTCGCCTAAGCAAAAATAACACATAAGCAGTCACGATACTCATTAGAAATGTTAATGACTCTTATTTCATATGGAGAGGACTCTAATGGAAAAAATGTAATATTCAAAATCAACTTTCAATAATGAATAAATAATGGCTCTTGTCCTAAATTGTCCAATATATTGTTTTCTGTTACCTTTTCTGTTTCCATTAACATTAATTCAGTTAATACCTTTCATAGAAAATATGAATTTATTCTAGATCTCTATAGTAGTTTTCGTTATGCTATTTTTGAAGAATTTGTTCACTAGATAAACTGTTAAATAGCAAGTAGTAACAACATTGTAAACACTTCAAGCTTCAGCGTCATGTATTAAAAACACAATGTAAAGATCATATTTTGTATGTACTGAAATCACATTGATTTGGCTTTAAAAGCAAAAATTGAGCTCATGTCAGAGACATGTACCCCTCACCAGGGAAACTGAGCAGTCAATGGGTTTCCTTTGAATGAGGGTCTAGGTCCTCTCCATGCATGACCCTTAGTTGGAGTACTAGTCTCTGCAGGGCCGAGGTGTTTTGGCTCTGTTGCTCTCCTTGTCGTGCTCCTGTCCCCTCCAGGTCTTTCTATTGCCCTCTTCTTGCATAAGAACTCTGCTCAAAGTTTGGCTAGCAGTCTCTATATCTCCTTCAATATTCTTGGTATTCTTTCAGAGATCCTCTGTGGAAGGCTCCTTTCCTGTTCCTTATTTTCTCCTTCTTCTGATGTCTATCCTGTTTACTCTTCTGAATGAGGATTAAGCATCTTTCCTAAGGTACTCCTTTTTGTTTAGCTTCTTGAGGGCTACAGATTTTAGTGTGTTTATCCTATATTATATGGCTAATATCCACTTACAAGTGAGTATATATCATTTGCGTCTTTCTGCTTCTGGGCTACCTCGCTCAGGATGATCTTTTCTAGTTCCTTCCACTTGCCTGCACATTTCATGATTTTCTTGTTTTTAATAGCTGAGTAGTATTCCATTGTGCAAATGTACCACACTTTCTATATGCATTCCTCTGTTGAGGGACATCTATGTTGTTAACAGATTCTGGCTTTTCTCTGATTATCTCCCCCTAGGTGGGGAATGCAGCCTTACCAGACCACAGAGGATGATGCAGCCAGCCTTGATGGACCTGATTAGCAAGGGTCAGATAGAAGAGGAGGGGGAGTCCTCCCTTATCAAGAGACTAGGGAAAGGGCATGGGGGCAGAGAAAGAGGGTGGATGGGACTGGGAGTAGACAAGGGACTGCAGCTAAGATACAAAGTGAATAAATTGTAATGAATAAACATGTAAATAAAATTTAAAAACATAAAAAATAAAGAAAAAAGAGCACAAATTGAAAACAACTCTAAGTCCTCCTGTTAAATTTAGTTAAAGCAGCAATGAAATATTACTACATAATGTAAAGAACAGTTGAATTAACAGATCATGTACCACAATGAATTATGACTTCTATTTGTCAACTTAAAATCCTTAACAAGCAGTTAACAGCACCAAATTCAGAGAACAATAAGAGAAACTAAATTAGTGTCATAGTTTGCAATGTAAAATTTACAGATACACTTGCAAACAATTTGCAAATTTCTTACCAGACTATGCATGGGCTCACTATAAGACCCAGGAACAGCACTGCTGGGAATTTACAAAACAGAAATGAAAACGCTCTGTTCCCAGATACTATGCTGTTACAGAAGAGGGAGAAAAAAAAAAAAAAAAAAAGAATGAGTACAGATATCCTTAAAAAGGTAAATAGTTAAGCAATCTGGTTACAGGCTGTATTGGAAGCTTTTTGTTTTTGTAATAGTACCTAAGAGAGCAAATTTTACAGCATGAAGTGATTTCTCTTTGATGGATAGTTTTATCTTCTTGTCACTTGTCTCTATTGTTTCCAGTTATCAGTGAAGCAAAGTATAATGGAAGGAAAATAGTCTTGCAGCACTGTGGTCAGGAAACACAGAGTTATAGGAAGGAAACAGACAGGAAAACACCATTCAGGGAGGAGGACCTCCCCTATCAGTGGACTTGGAAGGGGGCAGGGAGGAGATGAGGGAGGGAAGGTGGGATTGAGAGGGAAAGAGGGAGAGGGCTATGGCTGGGATACACAGTGAATGACCTGTGATTAATATAAAAAATAAAATAAGACAGAAAGTACCCTTCACATTACACTGTCAGTGAGACACTTCCTCCTACTAATTCCAACTCCTTTTGTGCCATTTAGCTCTGAATTCATAAATAATTTGATTCAATGTTGAAACTTTCAAAAGGCTCAGTGAGAAAAGTATTTCCCACATGAATCTTTTATTAGTAAGATGGGAGGTAAAGATAAGTAAGTTTCCAGAAGTTCAAGGACACTAGTCTGGCTTACGCAACGTGAAAAAATAAAAATAAAAACAGTCTCATAAAAGGTGAAAGACAAGCATTAAAACATTAAACTGTCTAATTACCTCCTTATGTACATGATGTTACATATGTGACTGCACTGAACCACAAGAATACTCTCCTCTCTCTCTCTCTCTCTCTCTCTCTCACACATACACACACACATACACACACACACATATACATACAGGGATGCATACATCTCTGATACACTAAAATGGATCATATATACATATATATTTTTAGATAGATAGATAGATAGATAGATAGATAGATAGATAGATAGAGAGGTAATATAAATATAGATAGATAAATGCCTACAAAAGAGCATATTGATACTTCTGTAGCCTAAGTAATGAAATGACAGAAAGAGCAAAGTTCACATTTCCAGGATTATCTTGTTAAATCTAGTTAGTAACGGGTGTCATAACTGTTGTGAGTCTAAAGACGATGTCCTTCAGTAACACAGTTTAGCAAGCTCTTCCTAGAGCAAACCCAGGTTGAGCTCTTCTCTTCTTGAGTTAAGTACAAAAATATTTATGTATGGATGGATATTTATATTCATGTATACATTCATTTATTTATTAATATTATGTTTGATGATTTTGCTAATAATTATAACCCTTGCTATTTGAACAGACAGTATCATTTATTGCTCTAAATTGACAGTAACTTACATTATATTTTGAAATAACCTTCATGCAGGCTTGGGTCAGGTAAATGAGAATTCGCTGACTACTTCACTATTCTTAACTGCACAAAGGCTTTGCGTATGCCGCAGAAAGTACCAACGAACAAAGGAAAAAAAAAAGCCTTTTAAACCACAATGATTCTTCTAAGAAAAGCACTTGTTTTTCCCTGGATCACCATAAAAATAGGTTCTTCATCTCTCAATGTATGTACAGGTTCGTTGTTTTAAATATAATTCTGACGTTTTCTTAGATATTTAAGAAATTTCAGTGCTAAATTATATACTTAAATGTAATACTTCTATATGCTGTGTTGTTCAACTGGATATCTGTACGACTATGGTATTAACCAACATAACCGCCTCAATAGTAGAAGCATGCGATAACTTAACTAGCGTCTGTATTTTTTTTTCTTTTTTATTCATTTTGAATCTCCCCATAAGCCCCTCCCTCCTCCCCTCCCGGTCACACCCTCACCCCTCCTTTCTGTATGCATCCCCCTCCCCATGTCCACTGATTGGGGAGGTCCTCCTCTCCTTCTTTCTGATCTTAGTCTATCAGTTCTCATCAGAAGTGGCTGCATTGTCAGGGTTCTAGGTTATCTCCACGGATAGTCCTTGGTTGGAGTATGAGTCTCTGGGAAATTCCCTGTGTTTAAATTTTCTTGTTCTGTTGCTCTCCTTGTGGAGTTCCTGTCCTCTCCAGATCTTCCTATTTCCCACTTCTTACATAAAATTCCATTCACTCTGCCAGTCAGTTGGCCATCAGGCTCAGCATCTGCTTTCACGGTCTGCATGGCAGAGGCTTTCAGAGACCCTCTGTGGCAGGTTCCTAGGTTGTTTCCTGTTTTCTTCTTCTGGCTTTCAGAGGCCCTCTGTAGCAGGTTCCTAGGTTGTTTCCTATTTTCTTTTTCTTCTGATGTCCATCCTCTTTGCATTCAGGATGGGGATTGAACATTTTAGTTAGGGTCCTCTCTTTTGCTTAGTATGTTTAGATGTACAGATTTTAGTGGGTTTATTCTATGTTGTATGTTTATATGAGTGAGTATACGCCGTGTGTGTCTTTTTGCTTCTGGGACAACTCACTCAGGATGATCCTTTCCAGGTCCCACCATTTACCTGCAAATTTCATGATTTCCTTATTTTTCATTGCTGAGTAATATTCCATTGTATAGATGTACCACAGTTTCTGCATCCATTCTTCAGTTGAGGGGCATCTGGGCTGTTTCCAACTTCTGGCTATTACAAATAAAGCTGCTACAAACATGGTTGAGCAAATGTCCTTTTTGTGTACTTGATCCTCTTTTGGGTATATGCCTAGGAGTGGTATGGCTGGATCTTGAGGAAGCGCTATTCCTAGTTGTCTGAGAAAACGCCACTTTGATCACCTCCCCCTGAGGGGAGGAGCAGCCTTACCAGGCCACAGTAGAGGACAATGCAGCCACTTTTGATGAGAACTGATAGACTAAGATCAGAAAGGAGAGGAGAACCTCCCCTATCAGTGGACTTGGGGAGTGGCATGCATGCAGAAAGGGGAGGGAGGGTGGGATCGGGAGGGGAGGAGGGAGGAGCTTATGGGGGGATACAAAATGAATAAAGTGTAATTAATAAAAAATTAAAAAAAGAATTGAATATAAAAAATATTATTCATTCTTTAGTTCTTCCTTTCAAATTCATCAACTACTTCTGACTCCTTTTTTTTTTGTTTCCATCATCTTTATTTTTTTTTTTTTACTAATTAAAATTTATTCAGTTTTTATCCCATCTGTATCCTCCCTCATCTGCTCCCAATCCTATGCTCCCTCACTCTTCTTCCATAACCCTCCCCAAGTACACTGATAGGGGAGTTCCTCTTTTCCTTCCATCTGACTCTAGCCAATCAAGTTTCATCAGGACTGGCTGCATTGTCTTCCTCTGCGCCTGGTAGGGCTGCTCCTCCCTCAGGGGGAGGTGATCAAAGATCCAGCCACTGAGTTCATGTCAGAGACTGTCCCTGTTCCCATTACTAGGGAACCCACTTGGAAAATGAGCTGCCATGGGCTACATCCATGCAGGGGTTCTAGGTTATATCCATGCATGGTCCTTGGTTGGAGTTTCAGTCAGAAAAGACACCTGGGCCCAAATTTTTAGTTCCGTTGTTCTCCTTGTGGAGTTGCTGTCCTTCCTGGTCTTTCTATCTCCCCCTTCCTTCATAAGATTCCCTGTACTCTGCCCAAAGTTTGGCTGTGAGTCTCAGCATCTGCTTTGATACCCTAGTGGGTAGAGTTTTTCAGAGGCCCTCTGTGATAGGCTCCTGTCCTGTTTCCTGTTCTCTCCTTCTTCCAATGTCTATTTCGTTTGCCTTTCTGAGTGAGGATTGATGATTTTACCCAGAGTTCTCCTTCTTGCTTAGCTTCTTTAGGTGTACAGATTGTAGCATGTTTATCTTATATTATATGTCTAATATCCACTTATTAGTGAGTATATACCATGTGTGTCTTTCTGCTTCTGAGATACCTCACTCAGGATTACCTTTTCTAGATTCCACCATTTGCCTGAAAATTTCATGATTTTCTTGTTTTTAATTGTGGAGTAGTATTCTATTGTCTAAATGTACCATAATTTCTGTATCCATTCCTCCATTGAGGGACATCTGGGTTTTTTCCAGATTCTGGCTATTACGAATAAAGCTGCTATAAACATAGGTGAGGTCCATGTATTCTTCTGACTCTTACAGTCTTTCAGATTCTTCTTCCATAAATATCCTTGAGCCTTGATAAGGAGTATTTTGACATATACAGCCCAGATAAATATTACCAATCTATAGGTTCTTATTTCTTCATAATGGTAAGTTTAGCATACATTTGTTAATTGCCATCTACTGAAAAAAAAAAAAAACTTTTCTCAAGCCATTTTAAAGTTGCATTGATTTATGGGTGTCATATATGTCATTTGGAGTTATTTGAATTCTATTCCTTTTTAGTCAAATAATTCTGGTAGGTTCTCCCTTCAGGCCTATGATCTGTTCTTATAGAATATTGTTACCGATTTTTCTGAAGTAGTCTGTTCTTTAAACCTTGTAGACTCTCCTATTGTTTAGTTTACTAATTTTTATTTATGTTTATTCAACTCTCCTTGTTCATAAATTTCTGAGAAGTTTTACTTTATCAAGTAGAATCTAGAAATCTTCTCATTTTTTTTGTCACTATCAGGCTAGCAGCCATGTACTGCTTCATTCCTAGTCCATGCCACTTTGTACTTTCCAAGAAACCCAAGACTACATAAATAAGAAGATCAAGCAGTAGGTAGACCAAAATATTAAAATTATACAAACTAAAGAAGCCACAGCAGTGTATGTATGGCTGTGGATAAGATTAAAAGAACTGAGATTAATAACAAACTTTGCTTCACAGAAAATTAAAACAAACTGTCGGTACTCTAACGGCTTCTGGGACTTTCTGGACCCAAAGTCAAGGGAATGGGGGTGCTCCCTATTTGAAAAAAAAAGTTTTTAAATGAACAAAAAGATCAATATTTGTGTGTGTGTGTGTGTGTGTGTGTGTGTGTGTGTGTATTGGACCTTGGCTTCCATATATGCTTGTGTATCGTATGTGTGCTGGTGCCTGTGGAGGCCAGAAGAGGGTGTAGTATCCCCAGAACTGTAGTTTCAGGTGATGACGAGGAGTTACACATAGGCTGATAAGGGACCCAGTGTCCTTTGAAGAACCACCAGTGCTCATAAGCAATAGTTCAAGTCCCAGGAGAGGCAGAGGTTGTTACACCACAGCAATGCTGCTTCTCCTGCCAGCGGCTGGTTTTACCAGATGTTAGGTATTGCCAAGTATCATCTTGTGAATTAGGTTTCTGTTTAAGGGACACAAAAAGCACATTAGCAAAATCTTGAATTCTAAATAGTAGAACTGCTGACTTAATAGTCCGTGACTGCTCATAAAAAGTTATTGTGACGATGATGATAAACTAAAACTCTTCACAGATGTAGATGTCATCATCTTTTTTTATGCATAGGACTTATTTAAAATAATCTGATTTTATTTTAGGGTGGTGAATATGTCCCTCAGAAGCCCTGGAACTGTTTCAGTATGGAGTTTTTATTAAGTATGGTGCCAGTATCATAAACTGAAAGTTGTCTATTCCAATTGACTTCTTATAGATAAACCCATCGTTTTGTCTTATATTATCACTAGACTTAAAAACAGACACCCATAAAGACTGTAAAGAAAAAGCACTAATTGCCTATGTCTGTCTAGTGAGTGTTCAGGTGAAGTCTGCACCTGTATCCAATATTTGTGAAAAATGCACATTGAAAAATCCCATTTCTTTCCAGATAGGACTCCAAAAACAGTTGGAGATTCATAAGTCCTTAGGCAAATGAAGGAAGAAAATATTTATACTTTCATAAAGCAAGCAGAACCAAAATTCATTTTATTTAATGAAAATTCCACACACATTTGTAATGTCATTGGCTACATAATTAAAAAATTAATAACATTTTATAAGTTTCTGCCACCTCAATTTTACAATCAGTGACTTGAGCAAATATTAATTTATAAATGTTTTAAACAGCAAAGCATATGAAACAGCAAATATGATATGTGTGTAAAAATTTAAAGACACATCCTAAATTCAAAGTGATATTGTCATTTAGAAGAAAAATTAAATAAAAGTAGTATGAGTGTATTAATTTAAAGACAAACTCTAAGCAAAATGAAATTTAAAAAAATGATATCTTAAAGATTTGACACACTGGACATTGATTAAAAAAACATAGTTGTTAACAAACTTACCACTTAGTTAAAAAAAAAAATAAATGAGGTATCTGTGGTAACACAGATATTGAACTTTGTTGCAGTTTAATAGATTATGTGATCTCCAAACTTAGTTTTTCTTCCTCTCCTAGGTTCCTCTATCATAATTATTATTATTGTTATTATTATTATCGCTATAAATATTGGTGTATGAGAAAAGGCTACTTTCAGAAATTGGCTTTCTCTTTCTACCTTGTTGATTCCAAGCATTGTCTTTAGGGAATCAGAGCTAGTGGAAAGTGCCTTTATCCTCTGGCTTCAACTTCCCAGTCTGATAATGAGGATTTTAACACATACGTGCACACACACACACCAGTAATGACTATCAATTACCTATTAAGTCAGATAGAGATCATGCTGAACTATCACCAAAAAGACATAGAGAGATACATAATATGTATAAAATTACCATTTCTGTGACTCAACACCAACTATTCTTTATAAATTAAATATGGCACAGCATTATGTAATGTCAAACGTAACATACACAATCATTTACATCTCGACAAATTACATGAAAATGTTATTTATTAGTATGTTGGTTAATATCCTAGTGTGTAGATTTAGTTTGATGCCTTGCATTTTTCATATCGAAATGATTGCATGTAAAAAAAATAAAGGGCGATATATGCACACAGTAATTGGACATTTACTTTTCCAAGACATATTATTTGTGCCATGTACTATGTTTCTGCTAAAGTTTATTGTTATTATATACTTAGAAGATCATAAAATATGGAAATAATATACACTTAGCATGGCAGTTAAAACGAATTCTTCTTGTATTCAAAAAAGTCTATCACAATAAAATAATCTGCCTTTCAAAATATTGCACAGTAAAGTATTGTTAATTAGGGGTTAAACAAAAGTGAAATGAGATTGTAGGTTATTTTATTTTTACTTGATAAAGATATTAAGGCATTGTCAACATTTTCACATCATCAAATCAATCCTTAGGATGAGCTTATTATGTCCTTATATGTAGCTCATTAAAATTCATTTCACAAAAAAATCATTTCAACACTAACTTTATTGGAAAACCATTTAAATTCAAGAATGTGTAGCTTATTGTAAAAATAATAGTAATAAAAATAAAGATAAAAATATAGCTCAGTAATGAAGAATGCACAATGCTTTTCCAGGAAACCTAAATTCAGTTCCCAGCACCCATACTAGATGGCTCTAATGTCCTATAACATGAGCTGCACAGAGATCCAACATTCATTCTATAACTTTAATCTATACAATCTACTGACAGGTAACAGCTAATCAATTAAAATGACAAACTGTATTTAAAATTATTCTTTTACAGATTGTATCATTTCTCCCTTCCCTTTTCTTCCTCCAAGCATTCCTGTAATCCCTCTTGTTCTTTTTCAAATTCATAGCATCTTTATTCATTCTTTGTCATTACATACACATATGCTTATGAATATATATTTTTAAAGACAGGGTTTATCTATGTACAGCCTTGGCTGTCCTAGAACTCACTTTGTAGACCAGGTTGGTCTTGAACTCAGAGAGATTCCCCTCCTTCTGCTTCCTGAGTCCTGGGATTAAAGACATGCACCACCATTACCTGGCATATATAAATTCTTAGACACACAATTCAGTTTGCATAACACTGCTATTACGTATGCATGTTTTCAGAGCTGATCATTTGATATTGGATAACCAACCATTGGACTATTCTCTGGGAATAAGAAAGATGATGAGAAAGTCTTCTGTGTGTGTAGTGTGTGTGTGTGTGTGTGTGTGTGTGTGTGTGTGTGTGTGTGTGTG
>NW_026591086.1:45271388-45302652 GCF_907164565.1 Psammomys obesus
GTGTGTGTGTGTGTGTGTGTGTGTGTGTGTGTGTGTGTGTGTGTGTGAAAGTAAAAGACTACATGTTATGTAGTCTTAGCATCTGCGTTGATACACTGCTAGGTAGAGTCTTTCAGAGGCTCTCCATGGAAGGCTCCTGTCCTGTTTCTTGTTTTCTCCTACTTCCAATGTCCATCCCATTTGTCTTGCTAAGTGAAGATTGATCATCTTACCTCGTGACCTCCGTCTTGTTTATCTTCTTTAGGTGTATAGATTTCAGTATGTTTATCCTATCTTATAGGTCTAGAATCCACTTATAAGTGAGTACATACCATGTGTGTCTTTCTGCTGCTGAGACTCATAAACAAACTTGGTCAGAGTTCAGAGATTAATATGAAAGAAGGGGGAGTTAGTAAGACCTAGAGAGGACAGGAGTACCACAAAAACCAAATAGATGTGGGCACAGGGGTCTTTTCCGAGACTGGTACTCTAATCAAGGACTATGCATGGATATAATCTAGAACCCTGCTCAGACATAGCTCATGGCAGCTCAGCAACCAAGTGGGTGTTCCTAGTAAGGGGAACAGGGACTGTCTCTGAAATGAACTCAGTTGCTAGCTTGTTGACCAACTCCTGTGAGGGAGGAGCAGCCTTGCCAGGACACAGAGGAAGACATTGTACCAGTCCTGATGAGACCTGATAAGCTAGGATCATATGGAAGATGGAAGGGGAGGTGGACCTCCCGTATCAGTGGACTTGGAAAGGGGCATGGGAGGAAATGAGGGAGGGTGGGATTGGGAGGGAGGGAGGGAAGGCTCTACAGCTGGGATGCAAAGTGAATAAAATGTAATTAATGTAAAAAAATAAAAATTTAATTAAAAAACTACAAGTGTTTGAAAGAAAGAAAGGGAATATATACATGAATTGTTTTGTTAAGAAAAGAGTTGAGATATAAATTATGTAATTCTATTATACTCTCAAAAATAAAGTAATCTAAAAGGAAAAATATATCTTGATTATACTCTATTTTTGTGTCAATGAAATTCAATTATCTTATTATTTTCATATCTGTAGAAAAATTCATACAGTGATTGTCAATTTTCTAGCATCTGAAGCAGATTTAAGTGTAAATTATAGTTTAACAAGTTTCTTATAAAAAATTTAATAATATAAGACACACTATCCAGATCATCATTTACTGGACAGTAAAATATCTAATATATGTTTCTAATTTTATTCAATTTTTCTATCTAATATTGCATAATATTTTATAATATACACATACACTAGTATAGTTGTCTCCATAGTGTTGAATGCAAATATATTTCAATTAGCTTTGAATAATTACATCTCACATTTTAGTAATATAAATTAATGTACATTTAGAAATATATAAATAAGAGTTGTTATGAAGGATGTTTTATAAAATCCTACTAGATACCATAAAGCCTGACTTGGTATCTCTTCATTTAAAAATGATTTGACTAAAGAGTTAGCTCAGCGCTTATGAGCTCTTGCTCTTTTTTCAGAGTTTGTAGTTGGTTCCTAATATTCACAATGGGCATCACACACACACACACACACACACACAGAGAGAGAGAGAGAGAGAGAGAGAGAGAGAGATTGACCTTGGACCACTTAGCTCTAAATGGAATGTCTCCATCAAATCCCTCATTTTAGGAAATGTTGCAGGAAAGGAGAAGAAAATAGTGTAAGAAGTCAAAGGGAATGGAGGACCCTAGGAGAACAAGGCCCTGTGAATCAACTGAACAAAGCTCAGATGATCTCACAGAGACTGCAGCAGCATGCACAGGCCCTACAGGAGTGTACCCCGAGTCCTCTGGGCTTGTATCATGGTTTGCAGTTTAGCGTTTCTAAGGATTCTTGGGTGTATAAACAAGTGGGTCACTAATTCTTCTGCCTTCTCTTGGGCACCTTTCCTTTACATGACAACTTTAATGTGGTATGTTTTATTTTAATTTGCTATGTTTTGTTGCTATCCCTCAAAAGCCTGTTTTTTTTGTTTGTTTGTTTGTTTTGCTTTTTTTTTTTTTTCTGATGAAAGACAAAAAGAAAGTAGATTCCCATGAGAGGGGAGGTGAGGAAGAACTGTGAGCAGAAGAGGAAATTTTACTAGACAAAAGCATGTATTTTCAATAAAGAGAGAAATGTAAAATTTAAAATAAACGTCTATTTACGATTTTTAAAAGAGAAAACATTCTCCTGAATGAAGAGGTAGAACACTCAAAATTCAAATTGTTACTTGTTTCCAACATACTAATTCAAAACCATGACCAATAATTTTGGAAGCTGAGATCCAACGTTTAATACAAACATTTTTGAAAAATCCATACTTTTTGTTTTGCTGCATAAAATTTTCCCAGAAATTTTTAGAAAGATTACTTCTGCTTGTTACATAGGTCACAGAAAATAAATGATAATTCTCAAATGGATACAAAAGTAAAACTATTGTCTTAAAAATGAATTATTTCTTTTTTAGTCTTATTTTTTCCTAATTTATTTTTTGATTACTACAATTTATTCACTTTGTATCCCAGCTCTAATAATTTGATGCAACCAGAGGCTTTACTCACCGAATTGCTGAGGTGAGGCCGTGCCCACCACTGTCTCAGTGTATGGCTCTTTGAATATTATGCACCAGCTCAAAGCCACTCTGATAGTGAGGTGAAGACTGCTGGTATTAATGACAGCAATGTTTTCTCACATTTAATATTTTGTGTAGAGAGACCATGTTTTCCTGTTCTTTGTATAGTGAAGTTACTTATATTAACACTATAGGAGAGAAAACGAAATAGAAAAAATAAGAGCTTCATAAATGTGAATATTGAAGTCAGGCGTATCACTTACTAGGCTTAAAATATTCCCTCTCTTATGTACAGGTAGGCCAAAAGAATTAAATGAACTAAAAATCAAGTGCGTGTTCCTAAGTGGATGGACCAACCGCCTTGTCCAGTCTGTGCGTATGTCAAGGTGTATCTCCTTAATTTCAGCTGCCTGACCCACCAATGCATTTGGAAAATTTAATTCAAAGGCTCTCACTCTGACAGAGTATTCATTTTAAACCAATATAGCAACTGGCAGATATAACAGGGATAGATTCCATAGGGCCTCTTTAAAGAACTGCCATTAAATGGAAATAATTAAATCCTTTCAGCATCATGTTACTTATTCTCTCACTGGACTGCTTGCTGATATATTAGATGATGTGTGCCAGAGTAATTGCGACCATATTTCAAATGAAATGGTTTATTTGGAACCATGAACTAATTCAATTAAAAAGTTCATTTCAAATATATGTTTTCTTTGCATGGGGCGCATTTGTCATCTTGCATTGTGATTTTGCAAAGGAGAGGCAGTAAATATCTAGTTCCTCAAGGACCATTACGCTTGGTTTGTTTCTAAAGGTCTAAAGTGCATATCTTAAGATGTCCGCTGTAAAAATGCCTGTAAAATTAAAGTTACCTACAGTACTAACATTCTACAACAAAGGTGTTTTATAAAACGTGACAAGTAGATCAATAAAGACATGGAAAAGTACAGTGAATATGTACTTTTATAAGCAAATACTCAGGCATATGTATGCACAATACACACACATTTGGATGTGGACAACCAGTTGGTCTGACCTTTCCTCTCCTTTTCTCAGCTCATGAGTTTTCCAACCTACTTTGGCATGTATATTGTTGGTGTTCTTGCTCACATTGGGTCAGATAACGTTTGTATGCTGTACCATTTAAATATATGCTGTGAATTAATTATGACTTGATGTATCAAGTTTCTCACATTTATTCTAGTTATCCTTAACAAATTTCAGGAGGTAAAGTTATCACAGTAATGAGGTAGATTATTAGACACAAAGTTCTACCATACATACAGAGACCAAAATCATGGTTTTGTAGCTGTTCTTTCTTTTTTTTTTCTTTTAATTGATTATAATTTCTTCTCTCAGACATCATTTTCCTACTACACCCTCCCTATACTCTACCCAGATTCACAGCTTCAGTTTCTCTTCATAACCTAACAGGCCTCCAAAAGAAAACAACCAAACATGAAAAATAAACAAACAAACAAAAAAAAACCAATACAACAAGACAAAAGCCTACATATCAAGGCAGGATAAGGCAACCCAACAAAAAGAGTTCCATGAGCAGGCAATAAGTCAAAGACACACCAGCATTTACTGTTAGGAGTCCCACCAAAACACCAAGCTAACAGCCATAACATATATGTGAGGACCTGGTGCAGACCCATGCCAGCCCCATTCTTGCTGCTTCTGTCTCTGTAAGCCCATATCATTCCTGCTTATTTGAGTCAGTGAACCACGCTGTCTTGATGTCCTCCATCTACGTATATTTTGAAAATCCAATTAAATATCGGGTACAGAGCAAAACAAACAATTCTCATTAGAGAAATCTCAAATGGCTGAGAAACACTTAAAGAAAAGACCAACTTTCTTAGTGATCAGAAAAATGCAAATTAAAGTTATTTTAAGATTCCATCTTCCAACTTTCAGATGGCTAAGATCAATTACACAAGTGACAGCTCATGCTGGTGAAGATGTGGCACAAAGGGAAAACCCCTCCATTACTGGTGGGCATCCAAACCTCTACAGAAACTATGGATATCTGTATGTTAGTTCCTCAGAAAATTGAGAATCAGTCTACTAAGACCCATCTTATACCACTCTTAGGTATATAACCAAAGGCTACTCCATCTTACCACAAGTATACTTAATCAGCTCTTTTCATTCATACTAGCCAGAAACAGAAAACAACCTCGATGTTCTCAGCAGAAGAATGAATAAAGAAAATGTAGTGTATTTATACAATAGAGTATTACTCAGCTGTTAAAAAAAATGACATCATAAAATTTGCAGATCAATGGATAAATCTAGAAAAAACAGTCAGTGATGTAATTCAAATCCAGAAAGATAAATGTACTATATTGTTGTTATAAACAAAAATGAAAATCCTAATCATTCTGTTTTACCAATAAAGACCCAGAAGCCAGATGCTGGGGTGCAAACCTGCCAGCTCAGAGAGGCAGAGAAAGGACTCAGCTGATCTTCCTGCTCAGCTCATGTCTGAGATGGAAAAACACAAAAGGCTCACTAGCTCAACTGACAGCCCAGTAGGAAAAGAGCAAACAAACAAACAAACAAACAGACAAACAAAAAACCCAAGGCCAAAGGCTAAAAAGGTATGTAACTGAAGAACTGAAGCCTAAGTGAAAACCAGAGCTTAAGCTAAAAGACTTTTCTACTTTTCCAAGCTGTCTTAAATACCCCTCAACTCAATGTCTCTTCTACTCTTTAATTCCTGTCAGCTGGCTTCTTGCTCCACCTCTTGACCTAGGGTTAATTACATCCAGAAGCTCTTGGACTAAAGTTGTGTACTAGGGCTGAATCACCTGTTTACAATAAACATAAAGTTCTTGGATCAAATATGTGTGACAGAGTTCAACCACACAAAACCAAAGAGAGGGTTTTACACTTCACTATTTCGGGGTTCACAATGGGATCAAATATCCTGCAATAGTACCTATTTACTTATAAGTGGTTATTAGCTGTTAAAAAGAAGCTAGAATCTGTAGACCCAGAGAGGTTATGTAAAGAAAAGAAGTCTAAAGGAGGACATAAAGATCTCCAATAGAATAGATTTTGTAGGTAAACTGGGCAGGTAGGAACTGGAGCATGAAAATTGAGATATGGGAGCTATGGATGGAGAGAGTACAGGAGGACACAACTTGAATTGAGGGCCATTTGTGGCACAGTCTAAAAACCTAGTGGAGTGGCAGCTTCCTGGAACCTATGAAGGTGACTCCTCGTAACGGAAGATATGGCCACCTTTTGTTGCGAGGCAAAGCTTCCAGTGGTGGATCAGGGTTGCATTTTTTTCAAGTGGTTGGTTCCTGTGGAGCTCTCCAAACAACCCAGGCTGATTTTAGGACAGAAGATCACTCTTCAGAAACTGGGCCCCGTTGCAGAGTAGAACACCCACACAGCTCACTAAACACAGAGAAATAGCGCTGTTGCCTGTGTGGAGTCCTCAGCCCTACATTCTAGTCTCTTTGGTGTAAGAAGGTACTCTGAGACTATGGAAAGAGAAACCCGGACAACAACCCAACCACAAAACCTTTTCTGTAATATGTGTTTTGGCAGGTATGGCACAGAAATGAAATTGACTAACCAAGATCTGGTTCATCCTCAGAGCCATGCCCAACAATTTTTTTCTGTGTTCAAAGGATGCTTACTTTATTCAGGTTACTGTAAATCAGCCAGCTTAAGGTCCAAAAGTCCGAGTGGTAAAGGGAAGTAGTTTTGTGCATTGAGGTATTGTATGAAGATCACTTCAAAGTAAACTTAAAAGGAAGTTTAGCCTAGTGTAGCCTGTGCTTTTGTATCCACTTCTCATTCTTAATTTCTTCCTATCTAAAACAAAGGTGATGCCTGGTAAGAAACAGACATGTCTGACATACAATCATGAAAGACAGCCAGTAAGAATATTAGAATTACTCTAACAATGCGTGGTGCCTGAATCAACCCTTCAGATTTATGACACAGTTGCAGAATGAAAGTATCACCTCAAATTGTTTTAGGCAAAATTCATTATAAGTAATACAACATTTGTAATTTATGGCAAAATTCATTTATGTTGCTATATTGTACCCTTAATAAATAAATTATATTTGATTATTTCCTGATTTTAACACCTCCCTCAAGCAGAAACTGACACCTCCCACATTGCATTTTATAGCATTAATTTGCCAAAAAAACATTGTTGAGCCATATGAAAAAAGTTACCCAAACACATTAAATAAAAATAAGCAAAGCTTTTTGAAAAGAATGAGGAAGGGAAACAAAGCAATACTATTTCGTTTCCTTATTAAGCATTTCCAAGGTGATTTATGGCTAAGGCTTCAGTAGCAGTATCTTTCCACCTCACCATCAACCTCATCCTCCTGTACAGGAATTGTGGGATCCGCAGGGATACACACACCACACATTATGATAAGAATGTTTAAGTACATCTATAGCAACCTATATTGGGAATAATGCAGTTGAATATGAAAGTATTAAGTGGAAACCCCATGCTGGGTTTTTTTTTACATATGTATGATGAGATTATTATAGGCTTATATTTAGATGTTCAGTTGTTAATATAGCCCTAGAATGTTACATAATGGCACTAGTAAAGCCACAAGCCCAAATTAATAATGGCTTTCTACAATTATGTAATGTTTATATACTTTTTATAAAAAAACAAAACAAAACAAAACAAAACACAAGTACTTGTGTTTGAGGTTGAACCATACAGAATAGGGGAAAGAAACACACAAAATTCTATACAATTTCCTGTCTCAACCAAGAATTTAAATTCAAAATCTTCATGTCATCTTAGAAAGAGCAGTCAAGATTACTGTCACCTTCAAAATCCTTATAGAGTCATGGACAGAGTCCTGTAGTTTTCAAATTCTTGTACTTAATAAGCCAAAGGCTTATAAAGTAGACCCTGGCATTTTTATACAGACTCCTGTAACATTAATCAAGCTACACCCCTGGTATCACATTTTTTGATATATGAGGTATTTGGATTGGTAGAAATCAGCCCAGCTTCTGACACTTGGCATTGCAGTGCTTCATCTACCAAACAAGGTCCCTGTGCATCTGAAACTTTAAGAGTAACGAGAACCCTCCTCCACTGCATTGGGAATGGAAACTGGTACAACCACTCTGGAAATCAATCTGGCGCTTTCTCAGACAACCAGGAATAGCATTTCCTCAAGATCCAGCCATACCACTCCTAGGCATATACCCAAAAGAGGCCCAAGTACACAATAAGGACACTTGCTCAACCATGTTTGTAGCAGCTTTATATGTAATAGCCAGAAGCTGGAAACAGCCCAGATGCCCCTCAACTGAAGAATGGATACAGAAATTGTGGTACATCTACACAATGGAATATTACTCAGCAATGAAAAACAAAGAAATCATGAATTTTCAGGTAAATGGTGTGATCTGGAAAAGATCATCCTGAGTGAGCTATCCCAGAAGTAGAAAGACACACATGGTATATACTCACTCATATAGACATATAACATAGGATAAACCTACTAAAATTGGACATCCAAAGAAACTAATCTAGAGAGAGGACTCTGGCTAAAATGCACAATCCCCATCCTGAAACGCAAAGAGGATGGACATCAGAAGAAGAAGAAAACAGGAAACAAGTTAGGAACCTGCCACAGAGAGCCTCTGAAAGGCTTTTCCCTGCAGACTATCAAAGGCCCATATTTTTCCCTCTGGACTAAACTCATGTCAAAGTTGATCAAAAACCTCAATATAAAACCAGAGATACTGAACTTGAGAGAACAGAAAGTAGGGCAACTCTCTTGAACACATTGGCACAAGAGATAACTTTCTAAACAGATCAGGAATAGAAAAGGCACTAATATCAAAAAATTAATAAATGGGGCTTCATGAAACAGAAAGCATATGTAAGGCAGAGAATACTGTCAAACAGACAAAGAGGCTGCCTAAAAAATAATAAATTATTTTTAACAACTATAAAATTGATAGAGGTCTAATATGTACAATATATAAAGAATTCAAGAAATTAGATGTTAAGTAAACAAATAGCCCAACTAAAAATGGAGTATGTGTCTAAACACTTGAGGAAGTAATTAACATCCTTAGTTATCAGGGAAAGGCAAATTGCAATTATTTTATTATTCCATTGTAAAATGTTCAGTTGGCTAAGATCAATAATACAAGGAACAGTACATATTGGCAAGGATGCAGAACAAGGGGAAAACTACTCTTGCTAGTAGGAGTGCAAACTTGTACAGCAACTGGGGAAATCAATATGGCAGTTTCTGAGAATATTGAGAATCAATCTACCTCAAGACCCAGTTTATAGTACTCTTGTGCTTATAACCAATGGATGCTCAATTCTACCACAAGGAAACTTGCTCGATTATTTTTGTTGTCACTTTATTCATGCTAGCCAAAAACTGAAAATAATGTAGCTATTTCTCAATAGAAGAAGATATAAAGAATATGGTACATTTACACAATAGAGTATTACTCAAATGTTAAAAAAAAATAAAATAATGAAATTTGCAGGCAAATGGAGGGAACTAGAAAAAAATCATCCTTAGTGAGATAACCCAGACCCAGAAAGATAAATATGATATCCACCACTTGTAAGTGGATATTAGCTGTTAACTACATGAAAACCAAGCTACAGTCTGTAGATGCAAAGAGGATAGGTAAAGAAAAATATTCTAGCCGAGGATGCCTGAATCTTCCTGTGAAGGGAAAATGAATAGATTTGGGGATGTACTGGGGACATGTTTGGATAAGAGTAGGAGAGACCAGGTATTGAGTGGAAGGGAAATGGAATGGAAGGGAAGAATAGGTAGAGAGACAGCTAAACTGTAGATACATGTGTGTGCCTGTGTGGAAATCTAGTGCAGTGGAAACATCTTGGTATCTATAAAGGGTGGTTCCATTGAGGAATCCTAGTAAGAGGGAATATGTATTCTCAAGAGGCTATCTCTTGTAGCAAGGCAAGTCTTCAGTTGGCAGGACTGGGTGGTATTTGGCTAAGTTGTTGGCCAAAGAGGTCCCATGAAAATCCTCAAGCAAGCTAGCTTGATGCTAGAACAAAGGGTTGTTTACAGTATAGCTATAGCCAGCTCCATTGCCAAGACAACATCTACACCACTCATTACAGTGGAGAGCTGCTACCTGAATGAAGCCTTCACCAATGTGTTTCAGTTTCTTTGGTATGAGAAGATATACTCTGCAGACTACTGAAAGAAAAGTTTGGACACTAATCCAGTTTCAGAAATTTTGACCTTCAATCTGCAATGATTATAAAATGTGCCAGGCAATGGTGGCTTGGAACTTCTGGGAGTGGCCAAACTATGTCTGGTTTAACTTGAGCCCCACTACAGGAGAGGGAGTTCATGCCCCTCAATGCTTGGATAGCAAGGAACCTGAGGCTTGATGTTCTAGAAGACTATTGGTCAAAAAAATAATACCACTAAAATCATTCTTAATGATATTCTGCTATACTCATAGTTTGGTGCCTTGTCCAGTCATCAGCAGAGAGGCTTTCCCTGGAAGCTGAGAGGAGCAGATGTGAGACCCACAGCCAAACACTATGCAAAGAGAAAGAGAGAGAGAGTCGAAATTGGAGGTTTCTAGTTGGTTTCTCCACTAGATTCTCAGGGAATCCCATGGAAGATGGGATGGAAAGATAATAAGAGTCAGATGGGATGGAGGGCCCCAGGAGAACGTGATGCTGGGAACAAATGAGCTCACAGTGACTGAAGTTTCACCATGGGCCCTGCATGGTCTGCATTAGGTCCTCTACATCTGTTTTGACTCTTAGCTTGGTGGTTTTGTGGGACTCCTAACTGTGGGTGCAGGTGTGTCTCTGACACTTTTGCCTGCTCTTGGAAGATTTTTTTTCCTACTGGTTTGCTTGTCCAAGTTTGGTGTGAGGGCTTTTTGCGTTGTCTTATTGTATTTTGTTTTGTCATGTTTAGTTATTGTCTCTTGGAGGACTGCTCTTCTCTGATTGGAGAGGAAGATGGCAGAGAATGGGGATTGAATCTAGGGAAGAAGGGAGGTGGGAGGAACTTGGAGAAGTAGAGGGAGGGAAAATTGCAGTCAGGGTGTAATGAATGAGAAAAGAATCTATTTCTAAAAAGAATAAAAAACATTAACTTTTAAAGATTGAAGAATATACCTAGAATTCTGGGTTATTTCTCAAAAGAATTACCAATTGGTTCAAAAAAGTCAAGACTATGGGAATCTGTATCAACAGCTATGTGAATATATATATTCATCTTAAACAGAATGTGCAGAGTGATCTCTCAACGTGCCATAAAGTTTTCACAATAGAGAGATCACTGCTTCCACAAGTAACTCTTCATAACACATTATAGAATAAATTGCCAAAGGAGCAGATAGTAGAAACAAACAAAAGTCTTTCAAAATGATCAAATTAGTAGAATATGATTGTCATAGCTAATGACCCACCAAGGAATGAATAGAAAGAAAAAGCATGGAGTCCTGGCACCCAGAGTGATTTTTGAGATTTGCTTCTCTCTAAAGAGAGACATGGCCAACAGTATGGCTGCTGAAAGAAGATGATATGTTGTTCAGTCATCACTTTCAGTGGAATTGCTGATTATCTGTGGTCATCAAAATGAATAAGCATATTAACTTTATGACTTTTCTGCATATCTAAAGTTAAGTGATAGAGATTAAAAGTCTATAGTTCTGTTGTCTATTTCCAGCGAACAGAACTGCAAACTTTAAAAATTGAGATTTAGTCTAGTAAAATGAAAATAACAATTCTTTGATAAAGAGAGAAATGTTTCTCCTGTCATCTTTAATTGAAACTATGCATGGCTTCTCTATTCTACAACAAGACTTATTGCTTTTATTTTTTTTTATTAATTACACTTTATTCACCTTGTATCAACCCATAAACCCCTCCCTCCTCCCCTCCCAATCCCACCCTCCCTACCCCTTCTTCACATATGCTCCTTCCCATGTCCACTGATAAGGGAGGTCCTCTTCTCCTTCCTTCTGATCTTAGTCTATCAGATCTCATTTGGAGTGGCTGCATTGTCATTCTCTGTGGCCTGGTAAGGCTGCTCCCCCCTCAGGGGGAGGTGATCAAAGAGCAGACCAATCAGATAATGTCAGAGGCAGTCCCTCTTCCCATTACTATGTAACCAACTTGGACATTAAATTGCCATGGGCTACATCTGTGCAGGGGTTCTAGGTTATGGAGTATGAGTATTTGGGAATACCCCTGTGTTCAAATTCCCGGTTCTGTTGCTCTCCTTGTGGAGTTCCTGTCCTCTCCAGATCTTAGTATTTTCCACTTCTTACATAAGATTCCATTCATACTGCCCATCAGTTGGCCATAAGTCTCAGTGTTTGCTTTTATAGTCTGCAGGGCAGAGCCTTTCAGATACCCTCTGTGGCAGGTTTCTAGCTTGTTTCCTGTTTTTTTCTTCTTCTGATGTCTATTCTCTTTGCCTTTCGGGATGGAGATTGAACATTTTAGTCAGGGTCCTCTCTCTTGATTAGTTTCTTTAGATGTACAGATTTTCTAGGTTTATCCTATATTACATGCATTTATTGCTTTTTAAGATAAATAGATCATCTGAAGGACAGAAACCAGGCCACTTCAAAGTTGATACACAGATATCTGGGTTATTCCTTGTATTGCAGGAAAGTTTCTGTTAATTTAATCATTCTTTCTTTTTCCACTACCATGCTGTTTAATGCATTCTTTGCTTATGTCAATGTTGCAAAAGATCAAATATCACTATATATAATAGACGTGAAAACGCTTGAATATGCTACTTAAAAATTGTATCCTGGGACTTAGCACCTATACGCAGAGAAGTTATAAATTCCAGTAATGATAAATTACTAATTACTACAAAGTTGCTACTCCAATATCGTCAGCATGCTCTCAAGAGTCATTAGGCATATCACACTGTGAGCTAGAGGAGGTTAGTCTCTTGACCTGGAATCACTGGGTCACATTAAATGTATGCAGAAAACCAAAGTAGGTACAAGGAGAGGTTAAATAAGAACACTGTAATAATGAAAGAACATGGAAGTGAAGTTAAAGTGAGGACAAGAGACGATCAAGGGTACAGCATGCATATGTGACACTGAGCAGATGAACTGAACGTGCCAAAAGAAGGGAACAGGAAAGATAAGTATTGCTGTTATTGACAACATTATTTTTAATCTCTTTAGGCTATATGCCATTGTACTGAAAGCATATGTAGAAAAATGAGTCAGAACTGAATTGTTTTAAGAGGAAACAGTCTATCTTTCTATCAAATACTTAGAGGCATAAGAGAAATTTGTCAAAAATTTTAACCCCATGACACTGAAATTTGGTCAATATTAAACAGTAAAATCAAAAGCTTTAACATTGCAAAGATGTAGAAAGACAACCATCCTACTTACTGTTTCAATATGAACATGGGAGAAATAGTAGCTGAGTTTTAAAAACCAGAAAAATTAATATTTTATTGGTGTCCAAAATATCATGAACAAAAAGAATGCCTGGATGTTTAGTCAATTTTGTTAAAAACTAACCATAAATTTTAGAAAACTGGGGACAATGTAAATAAATTTATGACATAAAAATTAGATAGAACTATACATATACAATACTGCTAGTACTGAAACAGGTTTTGAGAAAAAAACGACATGGAGCATAATAAAAGTTTCTTTGTGAATTCAAAACAATTAGTGGTGGTTAAATTGGTAATATTGGGCTGATCATAACAGTTGGAAGCTGGAGGAGCATGCTAGTATCTGTCAATAAATTCAAAAGGAATTTTTAACTCAGTTATGTGTGAAACATGCTTCGAATCCTGAATGTTTCTAAATGAACTTACAACTATTTCTTTGTCAGTAGACTAGTGTACTCCTGACCTCAATGTATTGCTTATGTACTTAAAGCAGGAATGAATTTTGAATTGTAAAAAAACAACTACAGTTAAACTAGAGGTATAAAGATATATTATAATAATTATGAAAGAACTCAAAAAAATTGATAGCAAAATGAATGAGTATATTATTATAATTAGGTAACTTAATTTTTAAAAATGGTATTTATCAGGTGAACTTCACAAAATAGATGCATGGAGCTAAGTATATATATATAAACATAGCCAGATATTTTTATATGGAAAGTATTTATAGATAAATTTTATAGGCCAGATATTTTTAAAATAGTGTAGATTTCCCAGACAGAATTATGAAGGAAATTTAATCAGAAAAATGACATAAGATTATTTTAGTAATGTGAGAATGATTTTAATAAATATAATACTTTAAGATATATATGTATATAAGGTTGAATATATACATTTTCCAGGCCTTGGTGAGGCAACACCAGCATAATTATATACATATATATGTATATATATATATATATATATATATATATATATATATATACATATTACAGATTTTACATATTACAGATTCCCTTTTGTATATAGGAACTCTAGCGTAAAACTAAGGTTTACAAACTGTTACAGAGACAATGAAAGTCAGTTATGAAGGTACATACCTCTAATCACAATACTTGGGAGTCATAGCAATTTTGAGGCTATCAAGACATGCATAGCAATTTCTGGACTATCAAAAAATTTTGTTGTAAAATTGTCTCAAAATACAAACAGATAAATATATGTCTTTTACCATTTAAAATATATTACTAAACCAAACTCTTTTTTTTTTTCAAAAAAAATATTTAATTATTCACTTTACATCCCAAGTGTAGTCCCCTCTCTTCTCTTTTCTCTCCTCCTCTCATGGTCCCTCCCTTCTGCCCTTCCCTCATACATCATTCCCTTCCTCTCTCCCTCTTCCACCTATCCCACTCCTGCCCTTCAGTAATGGGGAATTCCTCCACTAACACACCCCAGCACCCCAGGCCTGAGCACTTCCTCTTTCAGAGTGTCCCAGCAGAGAGCCCAGCCAAAGAGAAGTAATCAAAATGCATGCAGCAGATACAGATTCCATTTCCCTTTCTAGGAGACCCTCATAAAAGCAAAGCTGTCAACTGGGTCTGTATGTGTAGAGGGCCTAGGTCCAGTAGATGCATAGATCTTGGTTGGTGCTTCATTCTCCACAAGCCCTCCTGGGCTTAGATTATTTGGCTCTTTCGGTATTGTTATGGAGCTACTGTCCCATTCATGTCCTTAAATCCTTCCCTCAGTCTTCCACAAGGCTCTCTCCACACATCCCAATGTTTGGCTGAGAGTCTCAACTTCTTCTTTGAGCTATTGATAGATGAAGCCTCTCAGAGGACCACCATGCTTGGCTCCCATCTGCAAACATAGCACACTGTCATTAATAGCGTCAGAGGTTGGCTCTCTCCCTTGGAGTGGGTCTCAGATTGGGCAAGCAATGTTCAGTCTCTGCTCTATCTTTATCTCTGCCCATCTTCTGGCAGGATAATTTTGGATCAAAGATTTTGTGGGTGGGTTGCTTTTCTTTTACCTCCACTATGAATCCTTCCAGTTTAGAGGGTTGCCTCTTCAGTCTCCATGACACCTGTTACTAGGGTTCTCAACTGGAGTCACTCTGTATCATCTCAGGAGCATACCCAGTTCTAGAACTCCAGCTTACCTCAGAGGAGTCCTTGCCCATGATTGCTCTTCTTCATGCAGGACCACTGTCCTCCTGTTCCCACTCTTCCAGCATCTGATTCCTACCTTCATTTCGTTCAGTATTCCTGCTCCTCTTCTTTCCCCTCTCTTCAACCAATTCCACTGTCTTTTTTATCTTCTGAGTGAGAATTCAAGTGTTGGAAGTTGGTCTGATGCTTATTACTGGCCTTCAAGATCTGGTTGCACATGTGTATGTTTTGTAAACCTGCCTAATTCATATCTGATTGGTTGATTAAACAGCCTATGCCTGGGCAGGGCAGAATGGTGTAGGCATGGCTAAAGTTTCAGGCATTTGGGTTCAAGAAAGAATCATAGGAGACAGACACACAGGAAGAGAGCAATAAAGAGTACACAACAATGGGTTACCATAGAGAAGGAACCACGTAGGCCTGGAGAAAGGACTCCAATGATGTCATGGAAAGACCCAAATAAGAATAAAACAAGTAGCATGGGATTATGGATGAAAGGTAGTCCAACTGAGGAGAATTAAGATGCATGGCAATGAATTGGGACTGGGCAATGGAGGATGAGGATATTGAGACAGTGTAAGTGAAATATCTGCCCAGACCAATGTAAATAATGCAATTATAAATCTAACAAGTATCTGTGTCCTGCTATCTGTGGTAATGGGTTAAATATTGCCTCCAAGATAATCTTAAAGCTAATAGTAAATACTATAGAGCCCAACACTTTTTTAATTTACTACAATACTAAGGCATCCTTCTGTAGGCCTTCCTTGTTATTTACCTTCCATGGGTATGTGGATTGTAGTATGGTTATCTTTTACTATATGGCTAACATCCACTTATAAATGGGTGCATACCATGTGTTTCTGAGTCTGCGCTACCATTTTCAGCACGATCTTTTCTAGTCCCATCCATTTCTCTGTAAATTTCATGGTCTTCTTGTTTTTAATAGCTGAGTACAATTCCATTGTGTAGATGAACCACAGTTTCTTTATATATTCTTCAACTGAGGGACATCTGGTTGTTCCCTGTTTCTGGCTATTACAAATAAAGCTGCTCTGAATATAGTTGAGGAAATGTCTGTTGTATGGTGGGCCATCTCTTGGGTATATGCCCAGGAGTGGTAAATCTGGGTCTCAAAGTAGAACTCTTTCCAACTTTCTGAGAAAGCTCCGATTGATTTCCAAAGTGGTTGTACAAGTTTGTATACCAAACAGCAATGGTTGAGTATTCTCTTTTCTCCACATCCTCTCCAGCATGTGCTGTCACTTGAGTTTTTTATCTTAGCCATTCTGATGGATATAAAGTGGAATCTCAGAGTCATTTTGATTTGCATGTCCCTGATGACTAAGGGACTAAGCATTACTTTGAGTGTTTCTCTGGTATTCAATATTCCTCTCTTGAGATTTTTCTGCTTAGTTCTGTACTTTATTTTTTAAATAGGATTATTTGGTTTCTTGGTGAATATTCTGGATATTAGCCCTTTTTCAGGTGTCAGGTTAGTGAAGAACTTTTCCCAATCTGTGGGCTCCCATTTTGACAATGCCTTTTGCATTACAAAAGCTTTTTAGTTCCATGAGGTCCCATTTATTAACTGTTGATCTTAAAGCCTGAAATGTTAATGTTCTATTCAGGATGTTGTCTACTGTGCCAATGAGTCCAAGGCTCTTGCCCACTTTTTCTTCTAATAAATTTAGTGTTTCTGTATTTTTTCATCATTTACTACAACTTATTAAATTTGTATACTGGCTGCGGCCCCTCCCTCTTGTCCTTCCAGTCTCCCTTCTCCTTCTCCTCCCCCTATGTCCTTCCCATAGTCCACTTATAGGGAAGGTCCTCCTCCCCTTCTATTTGACCCTAGCCTATCAGGTCTCATTAGGACTAGTTGCATTGTCTTCTTCTGTGGCCTGGCATGGCTACATCCCCCAAGGAGAGGTGATCAGAGAACCTGCCACTGAGTCCATGCCAGAGAAAGTCCCTGCTCTACTTACTGGGGACCCCACTTGGAGACTGAGTTTATGGGCTACATCTGAGTAGGGGATTTAGGTCTTCTCTGTGCATTGTCCTTGGTTGGGGTATCATTCTCTTCAAGGCCTATGTTGAAGTCTTTGATGCATTTGGACTTGAGCTTTATGCAGGGAGATAAATATGGATCTAATTGCATTTTTCTAAATGTGGACATCCAGTAAGACCAGCACTGTTTGTGGAAAACTTTTCTTTTTTCCATTGTATGGTTTTCCTTCTTTGTTCAAAACTCAAGTGTCTCAAGACTTACTTCTTGGTGTTTGATTTGATTCCATTGATCAACTGGACATTCGGTACCAGTACCATGCCAATTTTATTACTAGTGCTCTGTAGTACAGGTTAAAGTCAAGGATGGAGATACCTCCAGAAGTTCATTGATTGTATTGAATTGTTTTAGCTATTCTGGGATTTTGTTTTTCCATGTGAATTTGAAAGTTATTTTTTCAAAATCTGTAATTAACTGTGTTGGTATGTTGAGGGGAATTGTGTGGAATCTATAGTTTGCTTTTGGTAAAATGGCTACTTTTACTAAGTTAATACTATTGCCTATGAACATGGGAAATCTTTCCAGCTTCTGATATCTTCTTCAGTTTCTTTTTTTCTGAGACATGAAGTTCTTGTAATACATGTCTTTCACTTGCTTGGTTAGAGTTACACCAAGATACTTTATATTATTTTGTGGGTATTGTAAACGGTGTTATTTCCCTAAATTCTTTTCTGTTTATTTTTCTGTATACAGGAGGGCTACTGATTTTTTAAGTTAATTTTTAGTCAAATTTTAATCCCCTTGACCTCTTTTAGTTGTCTTATTGTTCTATTGTTCTAACTATGACTTAGACTATGATATTGAAGAGATATGAAGAGAGTGTGCAGCCTTTGCTTGTCCCTAAATGTAATGGACTCAATTTGAGTTTCTCTCTATTTAATTTTATGTTGGCTACTGGTTTGCTCTATATTGCCTTTATTGTATATAGGTATGAGCCTTGTATATCTTGATAAGACTTTTATCGTGAAGGGGTGATAGATTTTGTCAAAGGCTTTTTCTGCATCTGATGAGATGATAATGTGATTTTTTTTCCCTTTGGTTTAGTTTATATGATGAATAACATTGAAATTCTCTTTTTTGTTGAGTCTTCATGTTGTTTAAGTAGGAGGGTGACAGTGGCTTCATAGAAGATGTTTGTCAATGTTTTTTCTGTTTTTATTTTGTGGAAGAGTGTGAGGAGTATTAGTATTAGCTCTTCTTCCAACGAGTGGTAGAGTTCTGTGCCAAACAAATTTGCCCTAGGCTTTTTTTTTTTTTTTGGGGGGGGAGAATTTTGATGCTTCTATTTCCTTAGTGGTTATAGGACTGTTTAAACTGTTCACCTGTTCTAGATTTAATATTAGTAAGTGAAATAAATCAAAATTATCCATTTATTTTAGATTTTCCACTTTGGGTGGAATACAGGTTTTTTAACTAAGACTAATGATTCTCTAGATGCTATCAGTGTCTGTTGTTATGTTCCCCTTTTCATTTCTGATTTTTTTAATTTGGATATTATTTCTTTGCTTTTAGTTAGTTTGGCTAGGGGTTTGTCTCTCTGTTGTATTTCTTAAAGAACCAGCTCTTGGTTTCATTGATTCTTTGTATTATACTCTTTGTTTTTAAGTTATCAATTTCATCCCTGAGTTCAATTATTTCCTCCTGTCTGCTTTGCTTTTTGGTGTGTTTGGTTCTTTTTGTTCTAGAGCTTTTAATTGTGCTTTTAAGTTACTAGTATGGGATCTCTTCAATTTCTTTATGAAGGCACTTAAGGCTATGATGTTTCCTCTTAACACTGCTTTCATTGTGTCCTATAAGTTTGGGTATGCTGTGCCTTCATTGTCATTGAATTCTAGAAAGTCTTTAATTTCTGTCTTACTTTCTTCCCTGACCCAGTGGTCACTGAGTAAGGAATTGTTCAGTTTCTATGAATTTGTAGGTTTTCCCTTGCTTCTGTTGTTTTGGAGTTTCAGTTTTAATCCATGTGGTCTGATACAAGGGGTTATTTCAATTATCTTGCATCCATTGAGGCATGCTTTGTGAGCAAGTATATGGACAATTTTGGAGAAGGTTCCATGGGGTGCAGAGAAGAATGTTTATTCTTGTGTGTTTGGGTGAAATATTTTGTGTATATCAGTTAGCTCCATTTGATTCATGATTATCTGTTAGTTTCATTATTTCTCTGTCCATTGAGGGGGAGGTGTTGAAGTTTCCCACTCTTAATGTATGGGGTTCAATGTGCTATTTAAGCTTTAGTGATGTGATATTTCTTTTATGAATGTGATTCCCTTGCATTAGGGGCATAGTTCTTGAAAACTGAGACACTGTTTTGTGGATTTTTCCTTTGATGAGTATGAAGTGTCTTTTCTCATCTCTTTTGATTAATTTTGCTTTAAAGCCTATTTTATTAGATACTAGAAAGGTGACTGCAGCTTGCTTCTTGGGTCTGTTTGCCTGGAAAACATTTTTCCAGCACTTTACTCTGAACTAATGTCTGTCATTATTGCTCAAGTGTGTTTTTTGTAAGCAGAAGATTAAAGGATCCTGTTTTTGCATCCATTCATTAGCTTCTGTCTTTTTATTGGGGAATTGAGTCCACTGATGTTGAGAAATAGTAATGACCAATGACTGTTAATTCCTGTTATTTTTCAAACAGGTGGTAGTAAAGTGTGTGTGTTTGGTGTGTATATGATTCCCTTCTTTTGGTTTTGCTGATGAAGGATTATCTACTTCCTGTGTTTTGCTGGGTGTATTTAGCCTCCTTGATTTGTAGTTTTTCTACTAGTATATTCTATAGTGATGGATTTATGGATATATATTGTTTAAATTTGTTTTTGTACTGGAATATCTTGTTTTCAACAATTATGGAGATTAAAACTTTGCTGGGTATAGTGGTTGGGACAGACATCTGTGATCTTTAGGTATTTGTAGAATATTTGTCTATGCCCATGCCCTTGTGGCTTTTAGGGTCTTTACTGAGAAGCCAGCTGTAATTCTCATAGGTCTGCCTTTATATGTGGCTTGCTTTTTCCCCTTGCAGCTTTTAGTTATTCTTTGTTCTGTACATTTAGTATTTTTGTAATTATGTGGCAGGCAGATTTTCTTTTCTGGTCCAATCTATTTAATGTTCTGTAAGCTTCTTATATGTTTATAGGCATCCCTTTTTTAGGCTGGGAATGTTTTCTATGATTTTGTTGAAGATAGTTTCTGGGCCTTGGAGCTGGGAGTCTTCTCCTTCTTCTATTCCTATTATTATTGGTTTTGTGTAGTATCCCAAATTTTTTTGGATATTGTGTGTCACGAAACTAATTTAGATTTAACATTTTCTTTGACTAATATATCAATTTCTTCTTTTATTTTTAATTAAAAAATTATACATGTAATTTAGAAAATTTACAAATTATTTCTTTATTAGTTTATTCACTTTATATCAGAACTGTAACTCCCTCCCTCATCCCCTATGAATCCAACCCTCCCTCTCTCATCTCCTCCCATGCCCCTCCCCAAGTCCACTGATAGGGGAGGTCCTACTCCCATTCCCTCTAACCCTAGCTTTTCAGGTCTCATCAGGACTGGCTGCATTGTCTTCCTCTGTGGCCTAGTAAGGCTGCTCCCCACTCAGGAGGAAGAAATCAAAAAGCCAGCCACTGAGTTCATGTCACAGACAGTCCCTGTTCCCATTACTAGGGCACCTACTTGGAGACTGAGCTGCCATGGGCTACATCTGTGAAGGGGTTCTAGATTATCTCCATGCATGGTCTTGGTTGGAGTATCAGTCTTCAATCATATTTTCTACATTTGAGATTCTTTCTTCCATCTTTTATATTCTGTTATTGATGCTTATGTATGTAGTTTCTGTTCTCTTCCCTTGGTTTTCCATCTCCAGGCTTGAGTTCAGATGGTTTTTTGTTTGTTTGTTTGTTTGTTTTGTTTTGCCCCCCCCCTTTTTTAACTTCCATTTCCATTTTCAGTTCCTGAATAGTTTTATTCATTTCCTCCTTCAGTTTGATTGTATTTTCCAGGATTTCTTTAAGGGATTTATTCAATTCTACCACCTGTTTGATTGTATTTTCCTGTTTTTGTTGAGGTATTTATTTTCCTCTTTAAGGCCCCTAGCATTTTCATAACATCAGATTTAAGATCTTTTTTGTTGTTGTTTTTTGTACTTCAGGTGTCTTTGGTTATCCAAGGATTGTTGAAGTATGATGACAGGGTTCTTGTGGTGCTATATGACCATGCAGTTTCTTGCTTGTGTTCTTATTCTGACCTTTAGCCATTTGTTTGTTCTTGGTGTTAGCAATTCTGGTGTTGTCTCATAGTAGTAGGCCTGCAGGATTGTAGTTAGATCTCGTGGTACAGGATGGTAGCAGTCTCCTGGTTTTCCTTATTAATTTATTTTTTTAATTTTTAATAATTACACTTTATTCACTTTGTATCCTCCATAAACAGCTCCCGCCTCCCTTCCCAATTCCATCTTCACTCCCCCTTCTCCATGCATGCCCTTCCCCAAGTCCACTGATAGGAGAGGTCTTCCTCCCCTTCCTTCTGATCTTAGTCTATCAGGTCTCATCAGGAGTGGCTACATTGTCTTTCTCTGTGGCCTGGTAAGGCTGCTCCCCCCTCAGGGGGAGGTGATCAAAGAGCAGGCAAATCAGTTCATGTCAGAGGCATTCCCTATTCCCATTACTATGTAACCCACTTGAACACTTAACTGTGCAGGGGTTCTAGGTTATCTCCACACATGGTCCTTGGTTGGAGTATGAGTCTCAGGAAAGAACCCTGTGCTCAGATTTTTTTTGGTTCTGTTGCTCTCCTTGTGGAGCTACTGTCCTTTCCAGATCTTACTATTTCCCACTTCTTACATAAGATTCCCTGCACTCTGCCCAAAGGTTGCCCATAAGTCTCAACATCTGCTTTGACAGTCTGCAGGGCAGAGCCTTTCAGAGGCCCTCTGTAGCAGGCGCCTAACTTGTTTCCTGTTTTCTTCTTCCTCTGATGTCCATCCTCTTTGCCTTTCAGGATGGGGATTGAGCATTATAGCCAGAGTCCTCCTCCATGATTTGTTTCTTTAGGTGTACAGATTTTAGTAGGTTTATCACATATTATATGTCTATATGAGTGAGTATATACCATGTTTGTCTTTCTGCTTCTGGGATACCTCACTCAGGATTATCCTTTCCAGTTCCACCATTTATCTGCAAATTTCATGATTTCTTCTTTTTTTTTTTTTTAAATCATTGAGTAATATTCCATTGTGTATATGTATCACAATTTCTTTATTCATTCTTCAGTTGAGGGACATCTGGGTTGTTTCCAGCTTCTGGTTATTACAAATAAAGCTGCTACAAACATGGTTGAGCAAATGTCCTTATTGTGTACTTGAGCCTCTTTTGGATATATGCATAAGAGTGGTATGGCTGGATCTTGGGGAAGCACTATTCCTAGTTGTTTGAGAAAGCGCCAGATTGATTTCCAGAGTGGTTGTACAAGTTTACATTCCCACCTGCAGTGGAGGAGTGTTCCCCTTTCTCCACAATCTCTCCAACATATGTTGTCACTTGAGTTTTTCATCTTAGCCTTTCTGAAGGGTGTAAGGTGAAATCTCAGGGTCCTTTTGATTTGCATTTCCCTGATGGCTAATGGTAGAGAAACACTTAAAGAAATGCTCAGAGTCATTAGCTGCTAGTTCCCAAAGTTTCACTTGTTCCCTGAGGGTTGTCCGTTTTGGGGATTGGATGTAGAGATGTGGCCTGTGAAATGGGGTACACCCAGGAGATAGAGCAGGGCATGCTAGAGTTCTGTAGGTCAGAACACCTGGGAAAGACAGTGTCTCTATCATCTGAGCTCTATTCAGTCCTGAGAATTGGAGAGCATTTTTAGATGTTTTGGAAGATAGAAGTAAGCCCTTCATTCTATAGCATTATCATTGTGCATCATAAAATTTTATTGGTAAAATGGAATACTATAAATATGCTAAATCAAACGGAATAATAAAATTATTTACATTGGTGTAATGATGTTTTATAAACAGGATGAAATCTTCAAACAAGATAAATAGCCACTAGCAAAATATATGTATTTGAATAGATTTCACAGACACAATAATATCAAGATACAATAATATCAAATATCTCACTACTGCAGTAGTACAAAAGTAACAAGTACAAAAGACTATAAAAAGGACAAATTTGTTAATGTATAAACAAATAAAATTATGACTGTAACTTTACCTAAAGAACATGAAAAGGGATTTAAATACATTGCTTTATTCATTTTTTTTCTTCATTAAGATCTTAAAATCATGGGGATTTCATTGCATAATAACTATTCTCTCACTGGCAAACGTTATACATGATTCAGTTCATTTATAAAAGTTATGACAATCTGTAAAAGGGAACATTTGAAAGTACCAGTCTGTAATTATCAGAAAGAATTCTAAATTGAGAGTTCTTAAAACAATATCTTTATCATACATTACAAAAATAGAGATAGAAATAAATTACTCCCACAGATATTAAAATACATAATATATCCTCAAACACATAAAACAATCCAATACTGGATTTGGAATGAAAACAGCACTGACAAGCTGAAAAATCACTGAGTGGATATATATACATGAGAAATATATGTATATGTATATGGAGAGCTTGGTTATTCTCAATGGCAATAAAGCACATTAGTCAATAAATGCTATGGTGACAATGGTCTAACTCTTTGGAAGTAAACCATAAAAATTATACTTGCTGTTTTTCCATTAATTTAATTCGCTGCATTATAATACTACATGTAGATTAAAATGTTTGGTGAAATAAAGTTATAGGATGGTTAAAATTTAGATTTAGACCTTGTAGAGGAATTTTAATCCAGCAACATAGCTTTTCTGGAAAGGGATCTCATTCAAAGACTTTCTAGGTTTATGTGACCTGGCTGGAATGCAGGCATGCCACACACCTTAAATCCCTCTGGCTAGAATACAGACAGGCCCTTATCATACACCTTCAATCCTAAATGGCAGCAGAAAAAAAGAATTGACTGGAGGAGTCAAAGATAGGATATGACCAAGGACAGATCATATCTTCAAAGGCCTCTCACAATTTGTTACAAATGTCTGCTGTCTGAGTTTGAAAAACATCACTGATTCTATTTTTTTTTCCTTTTTTAAATTTATTACAATTTATACACTTTGTATCCCATTTAAACCCCCTCCCTCATCTTCTCCCAATCCTGCCCTCCCTCTCTTTTTTCTCCTATGCACCTCCCCCAAATCCACTGATAAGGGAGGTCCTCCTCCTCTTTCATCTGACCCTTGCCTAACAGGTCTCATCAGAACTGGCTGCATCATCTTCCTAAGTGACCTGATAAGACTCCTCCCCACACAGGGTGAGGTGATCAAAGAGTCAGCCATTGAGTTCATATCAGAGACAGTCCCTGTTCCCATTGCTAGAGAACCCACATGAACACTGGGCTGCCATGGACTACATCTGGACACGGTTACATTTTATCTCCATATATAGTCCTTGGTTGGAGTATCAGTCTCAGAAAAGATCCTTTTTTGCAGAGAGTTTTTGGTTCTCTTGCTCTCCTTGTGGATCTCCAGTACCCTCCAGGTATTTCTAACTCCTCCTTTTATGAGATCCTTTGCATTCTGCCCAAAGTTTGGCTATGGGTCTCAGCATCTGCTTTAATATGCTGTAGGGTAGAGTCTTTCAGAGGCCATCTATGATAGGCTCCTGTCCTGTTCCTAATCTGGTACTTTCTCCAACAATTAGGAATAGAGTTACCTTAAGATCCAGTTATACCACTCCTAGGCATATATCCTAAGGATGCTCACATATACAACAAGGACATTTGTTCAACCATATTTGTAGCAGTTTTATTTGTAATAACCAGAATCTTGAAACAACCCAGATGTCCCTCAATTGAGGAATGGCTACAGATTTTGATACATTTATACAATGGAATACAACTCAGCAATTACAAACAAGGGAATCATGAAACTTGCAGGTAAATGGTAAGAACTAGAAAAGATCATCCTGAGTGAGCTATCCCAGAATCATAAAGACACACATGGTATACACTCACTTCTAAATGGATATTAGACGTATAACATAGGATAATCATACTAAAATCTGTACACCTAAAGAAACTAAGCAAGGAGGAGGACCATGGGTAAAATACTCAATCCTTATTCAGAAAGGCAAACTGGATAGACATTGGAAGAGGGAGAAAAGAAGAAATATCATTGGATTCTTACCATGTTTCCATTAGTATGTGTAGGAGCTGGCCCTTCCTCACCTCTGGGGTGGTGAATTCAAGCACACTTGTTGTCTAATAGGGATTTAATTACTAATATTATGCTTAAAAATAATACACATATATTTTTTGTCTCATTATACAAAGTTTCTAGCTGGGTCCAGGAGGCACAGATTGTAATTCCAACAATTCAGGAAGCTAAGGCAGGAGGATTATATGTTCGAGACGTATTGGAGTTCACACATAGGTCAAGACCATTCATAAAAAAACAAAAAGAAAACAAACACACAAACAGTAGGAGGGCTGTGGCTATAGCTCTGCGTGGAGTACATTCTTAAAATATACAAAAGTCCGCTGCGATAAACACTTGCACACACACTTCCTCTTGTCTCTTAATGTATCTGAGTTTACATCTTCTCTAATTATATTTTTCTTTATTATACATCGATTAAATAACAAAGTCAACTCCTTATGTAAAACATACATCATTCTAATTATCTCTGTGGATTTTATTTGACCTATATTTACAGTCATGAAGAAAAGTTGAATTGTAGTTTGCATATTCAGGAGCATTCACAGGATTGATTTTAAGATCTCTGTTCAATAAATAATTGGAGCACTTGAATGTAAATCTACATTTGTTTAATATTTATTAATATTAAATATTTGACTGTTATATATAACCATACAACTATTTTAATGAAATTTACGCACATACCTAAGACTCCATAGTGTTTGACTAGTGTCTGCAACTAAATAATAGAATTTATTTAAAATCAAATGTATTGATCATTTTAAAATTTTACTTCAACATTTCCAAAAAATACTTTTCCTGGAAAAAATAATGTTTTAATAATTTCTTTGTATCTAAAGAAATGGTAAGTTCATGATCAAGACACTGAATTTAATTAACTATGTTAATGTAAATATTATGCAACTTAGTAAAATCATTCTATATTTTATGCTTTAAACATATTTCATAGTAAAAATAGTTTTATATGAGGACATTAGGAGATACACATGTGGAAAAACACATTCACTTAGGCATAAATCTTTCCTTATTTCAAAAATAATACTTTTTCTAGTGAGTTGCAAAATTAGCTATAGAATATTCTTATTTTTTGAAAACTCATATACCCCCCACAGATTTAATTTGCATTTTATAACTATTAAAATAGCAAATGCTTTTAAGGAGCATAACAACACAACCTTAAGCTGTATATAAAACTACAAACACACACACACACTCAAACTACTCAGAGTTAACAAGTTTTAAAGAAACAAACTGTAATGAGCATAATGACCCTTTTGATGAACAGAGCTTGTTTGTGTGTGGCTAACTGAATTGTTAAAATCTCACCATTCACCAGGTTGACATGAAGATAAGTTAACTTCTGTGTACAAAAATAAACACAAGGTTCTCCTTTTATTGTGGTAAAGATATACAAGACAATGACTGGCTCTTTGGCCTCCCCACCCCCCAAGGGAGGAGCAGTCCTGTTAGGCCACAGAGGAGAGCTTTGCAGCCAGTCCTGAAGATACCTGATAAAACAGGATCAGATGAATGGGAGGAGGTCCCCCCTATCAGTGGACTTGGCAAGGAGCACGGTGGAGATGAGGGAGGGACTGGGAGGGACTGGGAGGGAATGAGAGATCGGACACAATAAAATGTAACTGATAAGAAAAAAATAAAATTCAAAAAAAAAAAAAAGATATACAACACAAACTCTATCTTTGGTGAATTTTGTATACTGAAAATAATAAGTTTTACAGTAGATCACTATGTCACCCATAAGGAATAAGTCCCATCAATTCCATTTTCACCTTGTCACTCAGTATTTTGCTTCTTGCGTCCCTGTGTTGGCTACTCTCATAACATAATAATGTAGTCAGGCAGTACTGTCCATTATTGGCTGGTTTATTTAATATACATGTTATTCTCAAAGTTCATTAATATTTCAATACAGAACATTTTCCCTATGATGGGTAACATATTCCATTTATTACTTATGTAATGTTAGTTATTGTATGGCACAACAAATAAGTATTAATGAAGGAATAGTTTTCATTCTGAAAAACTGAAAGTTAAAATTTTAAAATAGCATGAGAATTACACTTACTGTTGGGCTGAAAAAGTAACACTGTTTACTCATTGAAGTGTGTGTGTGTGTGTGTGTGTGTGTGTGTGTGTGTCCTGTATTTTAAAATATTTAGGCAATCTCAAAAGCCATGTTTATACATGTATATATTTCTACATGAGATTTAACTGGATTATATCTCAAAGTCTGACTGCAGATTGAATTAGAATTCTAATAGAAGGAAATGACATATTCACATACTCATTAGATAATATTTGTATTATTTATTAAATATACACTTATAAGAAATGTACAAAATCTAGTTATTTAAATTTGTTTACTATTCAATTTTCAATATATATTAATTTCTGTATGGAAAATAATATTTACTATTTTTAATGACAAATACTCAAAAAAACAATGGAATAGTACTTTTACTTTTTAAATTTCCTAATTTCTTTCAGTATCTCATGCCAAAAGTTAATGATTATGTTTTAATATGCTACATAGATTTCTTCCTTCAAAATATTTTAATACTCTGCCAGTAAATTCTTAGGAATCTGTGAGTGTCTAACAGTCCCTGAGGAAGATAATTTTCATGTTTAAAGACTGTTTCTTTCACCATTTATGCAAGTAGTGGGCTGGATCCGATATAAGTTCGTAGTCCTATTTCTGTGAGCTGCTTGCAGCTTGTTCTCAGCATCAGATACTTATAGTGCTGACATTCAGAGGCACAGATGGTGCAGAGGAAGTCCTCAGACGTCACCAGAGGGCGGTTTTCAAATTTTTGTCTCGGGTTGAAAGAGATACAACTTGGAATAGACAAACTTTTTTACTAAGCTCTGTATTTGCAACTCAAAATTAGTTACCTTCAAAGCACTAAGATTCCAGAGATTTCATCTGAATTGACGTGGCAAGATGATTTTTCCACTTGATTATAAATAATATTGCGTCTTTCAGTATGCAAAATTTGTGCAGTTTACACAATGTAGTAGATATTTTCTGTTCGAAGATACATACGTACAATCTTTGACAGATGCGCTTGTTGATCCCAACCAAATATTGCTGGCACTGAAATGTCTATTGTCATTTGTTATATCTGCTGGTTTATTATTTCCCCTCAACAGTATTTTTAATCTCTTTTACTTTTTACAAGCATTTCTTTTCAAATTCAATATTGGGCATTATATTTGTGTTAACATATTTTAGTGACTGGTGAAATAAATGAATGTCTGCTCAATGTGTATTAAAATGTTTATGTGTAAGTAAAATTGTTATAGTTTTAGTAGAGCAGAAAACATTTATATCTTCAATATGTATAATGATATTGAAATAGTATTTTCCTGTTTTATAAGTGATTAAAAATGCTTACAAACTTCATTTTTATGTCCTTTATACAGTTTCATGTTTAAGTGTCTATATGTATATGTAATCTTGCATGCACCTCAGGCTGGCCTCCAACTCAGGATGAAGCTGAGAATGGGCTTTAAGTACTGACTTGTGCCACGTGACCATTTTATGTGGTGCTGGGCATCAAAGAAAGAGGGCTTTGTTCATGCTGGATAAGTACTCTATCAACAGAGCTCAATACCTTTCAATTTTGATAAAAGTTAAACACATTTTAAATTAATCCTCAATTCCAAAACATAAGTTTTCATAAAGGCAAAACTTTCAATCTCTCTCTTCAATACTTGTAATATTTCAAAGCAATGTTTGCTTTTATTCCCAAAATGTAGAAACCAACTCCTGTATAGAAGCATATCTTTGCATCTGCAATATGCAATCTACAAAATAATATCTTAAAAAAGTAACATCAAATATAAATATAATGCTTTAACAAGTTTTTCTATTGATAAAAAATGTAATTACTGTAAGAAGGTACAACTTAGTTCAACACATTCAATAATAATTAAAAAGTGATAGTACTCTAATGCCTGGAAATGGCCTGGAAACAATTAATTAATTGATTGATTTTTAGTGTAAGGATCTGATGAAATGAATGACTATGTGACTATGACCATAACAAAAGAAAAACTACCGAAATATTCACTCTAGTGAAGCTAATATTTTACTGAGAATATACCTTTTGTGAGTACAGCCGTGTCCATTGTAGGTGGTTTCAATCAATATCTGATACCCTATGTTGTGGAGTACCATGGGGTTATAATATAAATTCAATATTCTTGTAGCTAGTTATGTCACAGTAACTGTGATGCCACAGCAGGATATGATTTTGGTAGTGGTAGTAGAATCACACCCACACTGCTGCCAGCAGTATAAAAAAAAATATCAGAACCTGAAAACAACCCAGATGTCCCACAGCTGAGGTTGGATCCAGAAATTGTGGTACTTTTACACAACGGAATACTACTCAGCAATTAAAAACAAGGAAACCATGAAACTTGCAGGCATCATCCTGAGTGAGGTATCTCAAAAGCAGAAAGACACACACGGTATATACTCACTTATAGAGACCTATAAGATAGGATAAACCTACTGAAATCTATACACCTAAAGAAGATAAACAAGAAAGAGGAACCGGGGTAATATGATCCATCCTCACTTAGAAAGACAAATGGGATGGACATTGGATATAGGAGAAAACAAGAAACAGGACAGGAGCCTATAAAAGAAGGCCTCTGAAAGTCTCTACCTAGCAGTGTACCAAAATAGATAATAAGACTCATAACCAAACCGGCAGAGTGCAGGGAATCATAAGAAAGAAGGAAGAGTTAAAATGATCTGGAGAGGACAGGAGCTCCACGAGAAACAAATATATCTGCGCACAGGGGTCTTTTAGGAGACTGTTTCTCCAACCAAGGACCATGTATAGATATAACCTATATCTCCTGCTCGGATGTAGCCCATTGTAGCTCAGTATCCAAGTGGGCACCCTAGTAAGGGGAACACGGACAGTTTCTGACATGAACTCAATGGGTGGCTCTTTGACCCCCCCCCCCCCATTGAGCAGCCCTGCTAGGCCACAGAGGAGGACTTTGCAGCCAGTCCTGAAGATACCTGATAAACCAGGGTCAGATGAAAAGGTAGGAGGTCCTCCCCTATCAGTGGACTTAGAAAGGTGTAGGGAGGAGATGGGGGAGGGATTGGGAGGGAATAGGGGAGCAGGATACAGCTGGGATACAAAATTAACAAACTGTAACTAATATTAAAAAATAATAAAATAAAACATCATTAGGAAGCAAAATATTCTAAGGATATAGAAGAATAAACAATCTTTAAACAATCTAGTTTACCTATTATCATAAACTCACAAAATTCCTAAAGCATTCAATAATCATTTGATTTCTTTCAATAGTCCTTCATTTCTTATAAAGTCTCTCTATTGTTCACCAATGCGGTCCTGCAAGTACAACAAACCCAATTTTAAAAAGTAAAACAGGAAAGAGAAGATGGTCTGTGATAAGAGGATAAAACCACTTCTGTTTAGGTGGGTAATGGATATGAGCACACAGTGAGTAAATGGAAGCAGGTCAGAAGAAATAAGTCCCTGTTTCTTCTCATTCAGTACTAAAGTTACTCTTCTGGGGATTGATATAAACTATCACTGCTAAGAAATAACATTAGAGACTAGGTCTTGAAACTTTGTATCACATGCCTTTTACATGATGTGTGTGTGTGTGTGTGTGTGTGTGTGTGTGTGTGTGTGTGTGTGT